>NW_027507216.1:0-72216 GCF_052324685.1 Brachyhypopomus gauderio | reverse complement strand
GCTGTAAGCGCTCTAAACAGTGTTTCTGAGCATAACTTGGAGCAAAAGTGCAACTTTTGAAGAATGAACTGAAAACTCATATTTTGTTCTAAAACAGTGTTTGGATGTGATAACAAGCTGTTTTTATCATGTTTGTAAGGTTACACATGCATTTCCTAACAAGTAGGTAAGGCTTGCATTAAGGCGTTCAAAACAGCGTTTGCTGGCGTTGTAAGAGCTCTAAACAGTGTTTCTGAGCATAACTTGCAGCAAAAGTGCAACTTTTGAAGAATGAACTGAAAACTCATATTTTGTTCTAAAACAGTGTTTGGATGTGATAACAAGCTGTTTTATCATGTTTGTAAGGTTACACATGCATTTCCTAACAAGTAGGTAAGGCTTGCATTAAGGCGTTCAAAACAGCGTTTGCTGGCGCTGTAAGCGCTCTAAACAGTGTTTCTGAGCATAACTTGTGGCAAAAGTGCAACTTTTGAAGAATGAAAAGAAAACTCATATTTTGAATGAAAACAGTGTTTTGGATGTGATAACAAGCTGTTTTATCATGTTTGTAATGTTACACATCCATTTTCTAACAAGTAGTAAGTCTTGCATTAAGGCGTTCAAAACAGCGTTTTGCTGGCGCTGTAAGCGCTCTAAACAGTGTTTCTGAGCATAACTTGGAGCAAAAGTGCAACTTTTGAAGAATGAACTGAAAACTCATATTTTGTTCTAAAACAGTGTTTGGATGTGATAACAAGCTGTTTTAACATGTTTGTAAGGTTACACATGCATTTCCTAACAAGTAGGTAAGGCTTGCATTAAGGCGTTCAAAACAGCGTTTGCTGGCGTTGTAAGAGCTCTAAACAGTGTTTCTGAGCATAACTTGTGGCAAAAGTGCAACTTTTGAAGAATGAAAAGAAAACTCATATTTTGAATGAAAACAGTGTTTGGATGTGATAACAAGCTGTTTTATCATGTTTGTAATGTTACACATCCATTTTCTAACAAGTAGTAAGTCTTGCATTAAGGCGTTCAAAACAGCGTTTGCTGGCGCTGTAAGCGCTCTAAACAGTGTTTCTGAGCATAACTTGGAGCAAAAGTGCAACTTTTGAAGAATGAACTGAAAACTCATATTTTGTTCTAAAACAGTGTTTGGATGTGATAACAAGCTGTTTTATCATGTTTGTAATGTTACACATGCATTTCCAAACAAGTAGTAAGTCTTGTATTAAGGCGTTCAAAACAGCGTTTGCTGGCGCTGTAAGCGCTCTAAACAGTGTTTCTGAGCATAACTTGTGGCAAAAGTGCAACTTTTGAGGAATGAAAAGAAAACTCATATTTTGAATGAAAACAGTGTTTGGATGTGATAACAAGCTGTTTTATCATGTTTGTAATGTTATCACATCCATTTTCTAACAAGTAGTAAGTCTTGCATTAAGGCGTTCAAAACAGCGTTTTGCTGGCGCTGTAAGCGCTCTAAACAGTGTTTCTGAGCATAACTTGGAGCAAAAGTGCAACTTTTGAAGAATGAACTGAAAACTCATATTTTGTTCTAAAACAGTGTTTGGATGTGATAACAAGCTGTTTTATCATGTTTGTAATGTTACACATGCATTTCCAAACAAGTAGTAAGTCTTGTAT
This sequence comes from Brachyhypopomus gauderio, assembly GCF_052324685.1. Taxonomy (NCBI): domain Eukaryota; kingdom Metazoa; phylum Chordata; class Actinopteri; order Gymnotiformes; family Hypopomidae; genus Brachyhypopomus; species Brachyhypopomus gauderio. The sequence goes on along the minus strand of NW_027507216.1, from coordinate 70,596 downwards.
TAAGGCGTTCAAAACAGCGTTTGCTGGCGCTGTAAGCGCTCTAAACAGTGTTTCTGAGCATAACTTGTGGCAAAAGTGCAACTTTTGAGGAATGAAAAGAAAACTCATATTTTGAATGAAAACAGTGTTTGGATGTGATAACAAGCTGTTTTATCATGTTTGTAATGTTACACATCCATTTTCTAACAAGTAGTAAGTCTTGCATTAAGGCGTTTCAAAACAGCGTTTGCTGGCGCTGTAAGCGCTCTAAACAGTGTTTCTGAGCATAACTTGGAGCAAAAGTGCAACTTTTGAAGAATGAACTGAAAACTCATATTTTGTTCTAAAACAGTGTTTGGATGTGATAACAAGCTGTTTTATCATGTTTGTAATGTTACACATCCATTTTCTAACAAGTAGTAAGTCTTGCATTAAGGCGTTCAAAACAGCGTTTGCTGGCGCTGTAAGCGCTCTAAACAGTGTTTCTGAGCATAACTTGGAGCAAAAGTGCAACTTTTGAAGAATGAACTGAAAACTCATATTTTGTTCTAAAACAGTGTTTGGATGTGATAACAAGCTGTTTTATCATGTTTGTAATGTTACACATCCATTTTCTAACAAGTAGTAAGTCTTGCATTAAGGCGTTCAAAACAGCGTTTGCTGGCGCTGTAAGCGCTCTAAACAGTGTTTCTGAGCATAACTTGGAGCAAAAGTGCAACTTTTGAAGAATGAACTGAAAACTCATATTTTGTTCTAAAACAGTGTTTGGATGTGATAACAAGCTGTTTTATCATGTTTGTAAGGTTACACATGCATTTCCTAACAAGTAGGTAAGGCTTGCATTAAGGCGTTCAAACAGCGTTTGCTGGCGTTGTAAGAGCTCTAAACAGTGTTTCTGAGCATAACTTTGGAGCAAAAGTGCAACTTTTGAAGAATGAACTGAAAAACTCATAATTTGTTCTAAAACAGTGTTTGGATGTGATAACAAGCTGTTTTATCATGTTTGTAAGGTTACACATGCATTTCCTAACAAGTAGGTAAGGCTTGCATTAAGGCGTTCAAAACAGCGTTTGCTGGCGCTGTAAGCGCTCTAAACAGTGTTTCTGAGCATAACTTGGAGCAAAAGTGCAACTTTTGAAGAATGAACTGAAAACTCATATTTTGTTCTAAAACAGTGTTTGGATGTGATAACAAGCTGTTTTATCATGTTTGTAATGTTACACATGCATTTCCAAACAAGTAGTAAGTCTTGTATTAAGGCGTTCAAAACAGCGTTTGCTGGCGCTGTAAGCGCTCTAAACAGTGTTTCTGAGCATAACTTGTGGCAAAAGTGCAACTTTTGAGGAATGAAAAGAAAACTCATATTTTGAATGAAAACAGTGTTTGGATGTGATAACAAGCTGTTTTATCATGTTTGTAATGTTACACATCCATTTTCTAACAAGTAGTAAGTCTTGCATTAAGGCGTTCAAAACAGCGTTTGCTGGCGCTGTAAGCGCTCTAAACAGTGTTTTCTGAGCATAACTTGGAGCAAAAGTGCAACTTTTGAAGAATGAACTGAAAACTCATATTTTGTTCTAAAACAGTGTTTGGATGTGATAACAAGCTGTTTTATCATGTTTGTAATGTTACACATCCATTTTCTAACAAGTAGTAAGTCTTGCATTAAGGCGTTCAAAACAGCGTTTGCTGGCGCTGTAAGCGCTCTAAACAGTGTTTCTGAGCATAACTTGGAGCAAAAGTGCAACTTTTGAAGAATGAACTGAAAACTCATATTTTGTTCTAAAACAGTGTTTGGATGTGATAACAAGCTGTTTTTAACATGTTTGTAAGGTTACACATGCATTTCCTAACAAGTAGGTAAGGCTTGCATTAAGGCGTTCAAAACAGCGTTTGCTGGCGTTGTAAGAGCTCTAAACAGTGTTTCTGAGCATAACTTGTGGCAAAAGTGCAACTTTTGAAGAATGAAAAGAAAACTCATATTTTGAATGAAAACAGTGTTTGGATGTGATAACAAGCTGTTTTATCATGTTTGTAATGTTACACATCCATTTTCTAACAAGTAGTAAGTCTTGCATTAAGGCGTTCAAAACAGCGTTTGCTGGCGCTGTAAGCGCTCTAAACAGTGTTTCTGAGCATAACTTGGAGCAAAAGTGCAACTTTTGAAGAATGAACTGAAAACTCATATTTTGTTCTAAAACAGTGTTTGGATGTGATAACAAGCTGTTTTATCATGTTTTGTAATGTTACACATGCATTTCCAAACAAGTAGTAAGTCTTGTATTAAGGCGTTCAAAACAGCGTTTGCTGGCGCTGTAAGCGCTCTAAACAGTGTTTCTGAGCATAACTTGGAGCAAAAGTGCAACTTTTGAAGAATGAACTGAAAACTCATATTTTGTTCTAAAACAGTGTTTGGATGTGATAACAAGCTGTTTTATCATGTTTGTAAGGTTACACATGCATTTCCTAACAAGTAGGTAAGGCTTGCATTAAGGCGTTCAAAACAGCGTTTGCTGGCGTTGTAAGAGCTCTAAACAGTGTTTCTGAGCATAACTTGGAGCAAAAGTGCAACTTTTGAAGAATGAACTGAAAACTCATATTTTGTTCTAAAACAGTGTTTGGATGTGATAACAAGCTGTTTTATCATGTTTGTAAGGTTACACATGCATTTCCTAACAAGTAGGTAAGGCTTGCATTAAGGCGTTCAAAACAGCGTTTGCTGGCGTTGTAAGAGCTCTAAACAGTGTTTCTGAGCATAACTTGCAGCAAAAGTGCAACTTTTGAAGAATGAACTGAAAACTCATATTTTGTTCTAAAACAGTGTTTGGATGTGATAACAAGCTGTTTTATCATGTTTGTAAGGTTACACATGCATTTCCTAACAAGTAGGTAAGGCTTGCATTAAGGCGTTCAAAACAGCGTTTGCTGGCGCTGTAAGCGCTCTAAACAGTGTTTCTGAGCATAACTTGTGGCAAAAGTGCAACTTTTGAAGAATGAAAAGAAAACTCATATTTTGAATGAAAACAGTGTTTGGATGTGATAACAAGCTGTTTTATCATGTTTGTAATGTTACACATCCATTTTCTAACAAGTAGTAAGTCTTGCATTAAGGCGTTCAAAACAGCGTTTGCTGGCGCTGTAAGCGCTCTAACAGTGTTTCTGAGCATAACTTGGAGCAAAAGTGCAACTTTTGAAGAATGAACTGAAAACTCATATTTTGTTCTAAAACAGTGTTTGGATGTGATAACAAGCTGTTTTTATCATGTTTGTAAGGTTACACATGCATTTCCTAACAAGTAGGTAAGGCTTGCATTAAGGCGTTCAAAACAGCGTTTTGCTGGCGTTGTAAGAGCTCTAAACAGTGTTTTCTGAGCATAACTTGGAGCAAAAGTGCAACTTTTGAAGAATGAACTGAAAACTCATATTTTGTTCTAAAACAGTGTTTGGATGTGATAACAAGCTGTTTTATCATGTTTGTAAGGTTACACATGCATTTCCTAACAAGTAGGTAAGGCTTGCATTAAGGCGTTCAAAACAGCGTTTGCTGGCGTTGTAAGAGCTCTAAACAGTGTTTCTGAGCATAACTTGCAGCAAAAGTGCAACTTTTGAAGAATGAACTGAAAACTCATATTTTGTTCTAAAACAGTGTTTGGATGTGATAACAAGCTGTTTTATCATGTTTGTAAGGTTACACATGCATTTCCTAACAAGTAGGTAAGGCTTGCATTAAGGCGTTCAAAACAGCGTTTGCTGGCGCTGTAAGCGCTCTAAACAGTGTTTCTGAGCATAACTTGTGGCAAAAGTGCAACTTTTGAGGAATGAAAAGAAAACTCATATTTTGAATGAAAACAGTGTTTGGATGTGATAACAAGCTGTTTTATCATGTTTGTAATGTTACACATCCATTTTCTAACAAGTAGTAAGTCTTGCATTAAGGCGTTCAAAACAGCGTTTGCTGGCGCTGTAAGCGCTCTAAACAGTGTTTCTGAGCATAACTTGGAGCAAAAGTGCAACTTTTGAAGAATGAACTGAAAACTCATATTTTGTTCTAAAACAGTGTTTGGATGTGATAACAAGCTGTTTTAACATGTTTGTAAGGTTACACATGCATTTCCTAACAAGTAGGTAAGGCTTGCATTAAGGCGTTCAAAACAGCGTTTGCTGGCGTTGTAAGAGCTCTAAACAGTGTTTCTGAGCATAACTTGTGGCAAAAGTGCAACTTTTGAAGAATGAAAAGAAAACTCATATTTTGAATGAAAACAGTGTTTGGATGTGATAACAAGCTGTTTTATCATGTTTGTAATGTTACACATCCATTTTCTAACAAGTAGTAAGTCTTGCATTAAGGCGTTCAAAACAGCGTTTGCTGGCGCTGTAAGCGCTCTAAACAGTGTTTCTGAGCATAACTTGGAGCAAAAGTGCAACTTTTGAAGAATGAACTGAAAACTCATATTTTGTTCTAAAACAGTGTTTGGATGTGATAACAAGCTGTTTTATCATGTTTGTAATGTTACACATGCATTTCCAAACAAGTAGTAAGTCTTGTATTAAGGCGTTCAAAACAGCGTTTGCTGGCGCTGTAAGCGCTCTAAACAGTGTTTCTGAGCATAACTTGTGGCAAAAGTGCAACTTTTGAGGAATGAAAAGAAAACTCATATTTTGAATGAAAACAGTGTTTGGATGTGATAACAAGCTGTTTTATCATGTTTGTAATGTTACACATCCATTTTCTAACAAGTAGTAAGTCTTGCATTAAGGCGTTCAAAACAGCGTTTGCTGGCGCTGTAAGCGCTCTAAACAGTGTTTTCTGAGCATAACTTGGAGCAAAAGTGCAACTTTTGAAGAATGAACTGAAAACTCATATTTTGTTCTAAAACAGTGTTTGGATGTGATAACAAGCTGTTTTATCATGTTTGTAAGGTTACACATGCATTTCCTAACAAGTAGGTAAGGCTTGCATTAAGGCGTTCAAAACAGCGTTTGCTGGCGCTGTAAGCGCTCTAAACAGTGTTTCTGAGCATAACTTGTGGCAAAAGTGCAACTTTTGAAGAATGAAAAGAAAACTCATATTTTGAATGAAAACAGTGTTTTGGATGTGATAACAAGCTGTTTTATCATGTTTGTAATGTTACACATCCATTTTCTAACAAGTAGTAAGTCTTGCATTAAGGCGTTCAAAACAGCGTTTGCTGGCGCTGTAAGCGCTCTAAACAGTGTTTCTGAGCATAACTTGGAGCAAAAGTGCAACTTTTGAAGAATGAACTGAAAACTCATATTTTGTTCTAAAACAGTGTTTGGATGTGATAACAAGCTGTTTTATCATGTTTGTAATGTTACACATGCATTTTCTAACAAGTAGTAAGTCTTGCATTAAGGCGTTCAAAACAGCGTTTGCTGGCGCTGTAAGCGCTCTAAACAGTGTTTCTGAGCATAACTTGGAGCAAAAGTGCAACTTTTGAAGAATGAACTGAAAACTCATATTTTGTTCTAAAACAGTGTTTGGATGTGATAACAAGCTGTTTTAACATGTTTGTAAGGTTACACATGCATTTCCTAACAAGTAGGTAAGGCTTGCATTAAGGCGTTCAAAACAGCGTTTGCTGGCGTTGTAAGAGCTCTAAACAGTGTTTCTGAGCATAACTTGTGGCAAAAGTGCAACTTTTGAAGAATGAAAAGAAAACTCATATTTTGAATGAAAACAGTGTTTGGATGTGATAACAAGCTGTTTTATCATGTTTGTAATGTTACACATCCATTTTCTAACAAGTAGTAAGTCTTGCATTAAGGCGTTCAAAACAGCGTTTGCTGGCGCTGTAAGCGCTCTAAACAGTGTTTCTGAGCATAACTTGGAGCAAAAGTGCAACTTTTGAAGAATGAACTGAAAACTCATATTTTGTTCTAAAACAGTGTTTGGATGTGATAACAAGCTGTTTTATCATGTTTGTAATGTTACACATGCATTTCCAAACAAGTAGTAAGTCTTGTATTAAGGCGTTCAAAACAGCGTTTGCTGGCGCTGTAAGCGCTCTAAACAGTGTTTCTGAGCATAACTTGTGGCAAAAGTGCAACTTTTGAGGAATGAAAAGAAAACTCATATTTTGAATGAAAACAGTGTTTGGATGTGATAACAAGCTGTTTTATCATGTTTGTAATGTTACACATCCATTTTCTAACAAGTAGTAAGTCTTGCATTAAGGCGTTCAAAACAGCGTTTGCTGGCGCTGTAAGCGCTCTAAACAGTGTTTCTGAGCATAACTTGGAGCAAAAGTGCAACTTTTGAAGAATGAACTGAAAACTCATATTTTGTTCTAAAACAGTGTTTGGATGTGATAACAAGCTGTTTTATCATGTTTGTAAGGTTACACATGCATTTCCTAACAAGTAGGTAAGGCTTGCATTAAGGCGTTCAAAACAGCGTTTGCTGGCGTTGTAAGAGCTCTAAACAGTGTTTCTGAGCATAACTTGGAGCAAAAGTGCAACTTTTGAAGAATGAACTGAAAACTCATATTTTGTTCTAAAACAGTGTTTGGATGTGATAACAAGCTGTTTTATCATGTTTGTAAGGTTACACATGCATTTCCTAACAAGTAGGTAAGGCTTGCATTAAGGCGTTCAAAACAGCGTTTGCTGGCGCTGTAAGCGCTCTAAACAGTGTTTCTGAGCATAACTTGGAGCAAAAGTGCAACTTTTGAAGAATGAACTGAAAACTCATATTTTGTTCTAAAACAGTGTTTGGATGTGATAACAAGCTGTTTTATTATGTTTGTAATGTTACACATGCATTTCCAAACAAGTAGTAAGTCTTGTATTAAGGCGTTCAAAACAGCGTTTGCTGGCGCTGTAAGCGCTCTAAACAGTGTTTCTGAGCATAACTTGTGGCAAAAGTGCAACTTTTGAGGAATGAAAAGAAAACTCATATTTTGAATGAAAACAGTGTTTGGATGTGATAACAAGCTGTTTTATCATGTTTGTAATGTTACACATCCATTTTCTAACAAGTAGTAAGTCTTGCATTAAGGCGTTCAAAACAGCGTTTGCTGGCGCTGTAAGCGCTCTAAACAGTGTTTCTGAGCATAACTTGGAGCAAAAGTGCAACTTTTGAAGAATGAACTGAAAACTCATATTTTGTTCTAAAACAGTGTTTGGATGTGATAACAAGCTGTTTTAACATGTTTGTAAGGTTACACATGCATTTCCTAACAAGTAGGTAAGGCTTGCATTAAGGCGTTCAAAACAGCGTTTGCTGGCGTTGTAAGAGCTCTAAACAGTGTTTCTGAGCATAACTTGTGGCAAAAGTGCAACTTTTGAAGAATGAAAAGAAAACTCATATTTTGAATGAAAACAGTGTTTGGATGTGATAACAAGCTGTTTTATCATGTTTGTAATGTTACACATCCATTTTCTAACAAGTAGTAAGTCTTGCATTAAGGCGTTCAAAACAGCGTTTGCTGGCGCTGTAAGCGCTCTAAACAGTGTTTCTGAGCATAACTTGGAGCAAAAGTGCAACTTTTGAAGAATGAACTGAAAACTCATATTTTGTTCTAAAACAGTGTTTGGATGTGATAACAAGCTGTTTTATCATGTTTGTAATGTTACACATGCATTTCCAAACAAGTAGTAAGTCTTGTATTAAGGCGTTCAAAACAGCGTTTGCTGGCGCTGTAAGCGCTCTAAACAGTGTTTCTGAGCATAACTTGGAGCAAAAGTGCAACTTTTGAAGAATGAACTGAAAACTCATATTTTGTTCTAAAACAGTGTTTGGATGTGATAACAAGCTGTTTTATCATGTTTGTAAGGTTACACATGCATTTCCTAACAAGTAGGTAAGGCTTGCATTAAGGCGTTCAAAACAGCGTTTGCTGGCGTTGTAAGAGCTCTAAACAGTGTTTCTGAGCATAACTTGGAGCAAAAGTGCAACTTTTGAAGAATGAACTGAAAACTCATATTTTGTTCTAAAACAGTGTTTGGATGTGATAACAAGCTGTTTTATCATGTTTGTAAGGTTACACATGCATTTCCTAACAAGTAGGTAAGGCTTGCATTAAGGCGTTCAAAACAGCGTTTGCTGGCGTTGTAAGAGCTCTAAACAGTGTTTCTGAGCATAACTTGCAGCAAAAGTGCAACTTTTGAAGAATGAACTGAAAACTCATATTTTGTTCTAAAACAGTGTTTGGATGTGATAACAAGCTGTTTTATCATGTTTGTAAGGTTACACATGCATTTCCTAACAAGTAGGTAAGGCTTGCATTAAGGCGTTCAAAACAGCGTTTGCTGGCGCTGTAAGCGCTCTAAACAGTGTTTCTGAGCATAACTTGTGGCAAAAGTGCAACTTTTGAAGAATGAAAAGAAAACTCATATTTTGAATGAAAACAGTGTTTGGATGTGATAACAAGCTGTTTTATCATGTTTGTAATGTTACACATCCATTTTCTAACAAGTAGTAAGTCTTGCATTAAGGCGTTCAAAACAGCGTTTGCTGGCGCTGTAAGCGCTCTAAACAGTGTTTCTGAGCATAACTTGGAGCAAAAGTGCAACTTTTGAAGAATGAACTGAAAACTCATATTTTGTTCTAAAACAGTGTTTGGATGTGATAACAAGCTGTTTTATCATGTTTGTAATGTTACACATGCATTTCCTAACAAGTAGGTAAGGCTTGCATTAAGGCGTTCAAAACAGCGTTTGCTGGCGTTGTAAGAGCTCTAAACAGTGTTTCTGAGCATAACTTGGAGCAAAAGTGCAACTTTTGAAGAATGAACTGAAAACTCATATTTTGTTCTAAAACAGTGTTTGGATGTGATAACAAGCTGTTTTATCATGTTTGTAAGGTTACACATGCATTTCCTAACAAGTAGGTAAGGCTTGCATTAAGGCGTTCAAAACAGCGTTTGCTGGCGTTGTAAGAGCTCTAAACAGTGTTTCTGAGCATAACTTGCAGCAAAAGTGCAACTTTTGAAGAATGAACTGAAAACTCATATTTTGTTCTAAAACAGTGTTTGGATGTGATAACAAGCTGTTTTATCATGTTTGTAAGGTTACACATGCATTTCCTAACAAGTAGGTAAGGCTTGCATTAAGGCGTTCAAAACAGCGTTTGCTGGCGCTGTAAGCGCTCTAAACAGTGTTTCTGAGCATAACTTGTGGCAAAAGTGCAACTTTTGAGGAATGAAAAGAAAACTCATATTTTGAATGAAAACAGTGTTTGGATGTGATAACAAGCTGTTTTATCATGTTTGTAATGTTACACATCCATTTTCTAACAAGTAGTAAGTCTTGCATTAAGGCGTTCAAAACAGCGTTTGCTGGCGCTGTAAGCGCTCTAAACAGTGTTTCTGAGCATAACTTGGAGCAAAAGTGCAACTTTTGAAGAATGAACTGAAAACTCATATTTTGTTCTAAAACAGTGTTTGGATGTGATAACAAGCTGTTTTATCATGTTTGTAAGGTTACACATGCATTTCCTAACAAGTAGGTAAGGCTTGCATTAAGGCGTTCAAAACAGCGTTTGCTGGCGTTGTAAGAGCTCTAAACAGTGTTTCTGAGCATAACTTGGAGCAAAAGTGCAACTTTTGAAGAATGAAAAGAAAACTCATATTTTGAATGAAAACAGTGTTTGGATGTGATAACAAGCTGTTTTATCATGTTTGTAATGTTACACATCCATTTTCTAACAAGTAGTAAGTCTTGCATTAAGGCGTTCAAAACAGCGTTTGCTGGCGCTGTAAGCGCTCTAAACAGTGTTTCTGAGCATAACTTGGAGCAAAAGTGCAACTTTTGAAGAATGAACTGAAAACTCATATTTTGTTCTAAAACAGTGTTTGGATGTGATAACAAGCTGTTTTATCATGTTTGTAATGTTACACATGCATTTTCTAACAAGTAGTAAGTCTTGCATTAAGGCGTTCAAAACAGCGTTTGCTGGCGCTGTAAGCGCTCTAAACAGTGTTTCTGAGCATAACTTGGAGCAAAAGTGCAACTTTTGAAGAATGAACTGAAAACTCATATTTTGTTCTAAAACAGTGTTTGGATGTGATAACAAGCTGTTTTAACATGTTTGTAAGGTTACACATGCATTTCCTAACAAGTAGGTAAGGCTTGCATTAAGGCGTTCAAAACAGCGTTTGCTGGCGTTGTAAGAGCTCTAAACAGTGTTTCTGAGCATAACTTGTGGCAAAAGTGCAACTTTTGAAGAATGAACTGAAAACTCATATTTTGTTCTAAAACAGTGTTTGGATGTGATAACAAGCTGTTTTATCATGTTTGTAAGGTTACACATGCATTTCCTAACAAGTAGTAAGTCTTGCATTAAGGCGTTCAAAACAGCGTTTGCTGGCGCTGTAAGCGCTCTAAACAGTGTTTCTGAGCATAACTTGGAGCAAAAGTGCAACTTTTGAAGAATGAACTGAAAACTCATATTTTGTTCTAAAACAGTGTTTGGATGTGATAACAAGCTGTTTTATTATGTTTGTAATGTTACACATGCATTTCCAAACAAGTAGTAAGTCTTGTATTAAGGCGTTCAAAACAGCGTTTGCTGGCGCTGTAAGCGCTCTAAACAGTGTTTCTGAGCATAACTTGTGGCAAAAGTGCAACTTTTGAGGAATGAAAAGAAAACTCATATTTTGAATGAAAACAGTGTTTGGATGTGATAACAAGCTGTTTTATCATGTTTGTAATGTTACACATCCATTTTCTAACAAGTAGTAAGTCTTGCATTAAGGCGTTCAAAACAGCGTTTGCTGGCGCTGTAAGCGCTCTAAACAGTGTTTCTGAGCATAACTTGGAGCAAAAGTGCAACTTTTGAAGAATGAACTGAAAACTCATATTTTGTTCTAAAACAGTGTTTGGATGTGATAACAAGCTGTTTTATCATGTTTGTAAGGTTACACATGCATTTCCTAACAAGTAGGTAAGGCTTGCATTAAGGCGTTCAAAACAGCGTTTGCTGGCGTTGTAAGAGCTCTAAACAGTGTTTCTGAGCATAACTTGTGGCAAAAGTGCAACTTTTGAAGAATGAAAAGAAAACTCATATTTTGAATGAAAACAGTGTTTGGATGTGATAACAAGCTGTTTTATCATGTTTGTAATGTTACACATCCATTTTCTAACAAGTAGTAAGTCTTGCATTAAGGCGTTCAAAACAGCGTTTGCTGGCGCTGTAAGCGCTCTAAACAGTGTTTCTGAGCATAACTTGGAGCAAAAGTGCAACTTTTGAAGAATGAACTGAAAACTCATATTTTGTTCTAAAACAGTGTTTGGATGTGATAACAAGCTGTTTTATCATGTTTGTAATGTTACACATGCATTTCCAAACAAGTAGTAAGTCTTGTATTAAGGCGTTCAAAACAGCGTTTGCTGGCGCTGTAAGCGCTCTAAACAGTGTTTCTGAGCATAACTTGGAGCAAAAGTGCAACTTTTGAAGAATGAACTGAAAACTCATATTTTGTTCTAAAACAGTGTTTGGATGTGATAACAAGCTGTTTTATCATGTTTGTAAGGTTACACATGCATTTCCTAACAAGTAGGTAAGGCTTGCATTAAGGCGTTCAAAACAGCGTTTGCTGGCGTTGTAAGAGCTCTAAACAGTGTTTCTGAGCATAACTTGGAGCAAAAGTGCAACTTTTGAAGAATGAACTGAAAACTCATATTTTGTTCTAAAACAGTGTTTGGATGTGATAACAAGCTGTTTTATCATGTTTGTAAGGTTACACATGCATTTCCTAACAAGTAGGTAAGGCTTGCATTAAGGCGTTCAAAACAGCGTTTGCTGGCGTTGTAAGAGCTCTAAACAGTGTTTCTGAGCATAACTTGCAGCAAAAGTGCAACTTTTGAAGAATGAACTGAAAACTCATATTTTGTTCTAAAACAGTGTTTGGATGTGATAACAAGCTGTTTTATCATGTTTGTAAGGTTACACATGCATTTCCTAACAAGTAGGTAAGGCTTGCATTAAGGCGTTCAAAACAGCGTTTGCTGGCGCTGTAAGCGCTCTAAACAGTGTTTCTGAGCATAACTTGTGGCAAAAGTGCAACTTTTGAGGAATGAAAAGAAAACTCATATTTTGAATGAAAACAGTGTTTGGATGTGATAACAAGCTGTTTTATCATGTTTGTAATGTTACACATCCATTTTCTAACAAGTAGTAAGTCTTGCATTAAGGCGTTCAAAAACCGCGTTTGCTGGCGCTGTAAGCGCTCTAAACAGTGTTTCTGAGCATAACTTGGAGCAAAAGTGCAACTTTTGAAGAATGAACTGAAAACTCATATTTTGTTCTAAAACAGTGTTTGGATGTGATAACAAGCTGTTTTATCATGTTTGTAAGGTTACACATGCATTTCCTAACAAGTAGGTAAGGCTTGCATTAAGGCGTTCAAAACAGCGTTTGCTGGCGTTGTAAGAGCTCTAAACAGTGTTTCTGAGCATAACTTGGAGCAAAAGTGCAACTTTTGAAGAATGAACTGAAAACTCATATTTTGTTCTAAAACAGTGTTTGGATGTGATAACAAGCTGTTTTATCATGTTTGTAAGGTTACACATGCATTTCCTAACAAGTAGGTAAGGCTTGCATTAAGGCGTTCAAAACAGCGTTTGCTGGCGCTGTAAGCGCTCTAAACAGTGTTTCTGAGCATAACTTGGAGCAAAAGTGCAACTTTTGAAGAATGAACTGAAAACTCATATTTTGTTCTAAAACAGTGTTTGGATGTGATAACAAGCTGTTTTATCATGTTTGTAATGTTACACATGCATTTCCAAACAAGTAGTAAGTCTTGTATTAAGGCGTTCAAAACAGCGTTTGCTGGCGCTGTAAGCGCTCTAAACAGTGTTTCTGAGCATAACTTGTGGCAAAAGTGCAACTTTTGAGGAATGAAAAGAAAACTCATATTTTGAATGAAAACAGTGTTTGGATGTGATAACAAGCTGTTTTATCATGTTTGTAATGTTACACATCCATTTTCTAACAAGTAGTAAGTCTTGCATTAAGGCGTTCAAAACAGCGTTTGCTGGCGCTGTAAGCGCTCTAAACAGTGTTTCTGAGCATAACTTGGAGCAAAAGTGCAACTTTTGAAGAATGAACTGAAAACTCATATTTTGTTCTAAAACAGTGTTTGGATGTGATAACAAGCTGTTTTATCATGTTTGTAATGTTACACATGCATTTCCAAACAAGTAGTAAGTCTTGTATTAAGGCGTTCAAAACAGCGTTTGCTGGCGCTGTAAGCGCTCTAAACAGTGTTTCTGAGCATAACTTGGAGCAAAAGTGCAACTTTTGAAGAATGAACTGAAAACTCATATTTTGTTCTAAAACAGTGTTTGGATGTGATAACAAGCTGTTTTATCATGTTTGTAAGGTTACACATGCATTTCCTAACAAGTAGGTAAGGCTTGCATTAAGGCGTTCAAAACAGCGTTTGCTGGCGTTGTAAGAGCTCTAAACAGTGTTTCTGAGCATAACTTGGAGCAAAAGTGCAACTTTTGAAGAATGAACTGAAAACTCATATTTTGTTCTAAAACAGTGTTTGGATGTGATAACAAGCTGTTTTATCATGTTTGTAAGGTTACACATGCATTTCCTAACAAGTAGGTAAGGCTTGCATTAAGGCGTTCAAAACAGCGTTTGCTGGCGTTGTAAGAGCTCTAAACAGTGTTTCTGAGCATAACTTGCAGCAAAAGTGCAACTTTTGAAGAATGAACTGAAAACTCATATTTTGTTCTAAAACAGTGTTTGGATGTGATAACAAGCTGTTTTATCATGTTTGTAAGGTTACACATGCATTTCCTAACAAGTAGGTAAGGCTTGCATTAAGGCGTTCAAAACAGCGTTTGCTGGCGCTGTAAGCGCTCTAAACAGTGTTTCTGAGCATAACTTGTGGCAAAAGTGCAACTTTTGAAGAATGAAAAGAAAACTCATATTTTGAATGAAAACAGTGTTTGGATGTGATAACAAGCTGTTTTATCATGTTTGTAATGTTACACATCCATTTTCTAACAAGTAGTAAGTCTTGCATTAAGGCGTTCAAAACAGCGTTTGCTGGCGCTGTAAGCGCTCTAAACAGTGTTTCTGAGCATAACTTGGAGCAAAAGTGCAACTTTTGAAGAATGAACTGAAAACTCATATTTTGTTCTAAAACAGTGTTTGGATGTGATAACAAGCTGTTTTATCATGTTTGTAATGTTACACATGCATTTCCTAACAAGTAGGTAAGGCTTGCATTAAGGCGTTCAAAACAGCGTTTGCTGGCGTTGTAAGAGCTCTAAACAGTGTTTCTGAGCATAACTTGGAGCAAAAGTGCAACTTTTGAAGAATGAACTGAAAACTCATATTTTGTTCTAAAACAGTGTTTGGATGTGATAACAAGCTGTTTTATCATGTTTGTAAGGTTACACATGCATTTCCTAACAAGTAGGTAAGGCTTGCATTAAGGCGTTCAAAACAGCGTTTGCTGGCGTTGTAAGAGCTCTAAACAGTGTTTCTGAGCATAACTTGCAGCAAAAGTGCAACTTTTGAAGAATGAACTGAAAACTCATATTTTGTTCTAAAACAGTGTTTGGATGTGATAACAAGCTGTTTTATCATGTTTGTAAGGTTACACATGCATTTCCTAACAAGTAGGTAAGGCTTGCATTAAGGCGTTCAAAACAGCGTTTGCTGGCGCTGTAAGCGCTCTAAACAGTGTTTCTGAGCATAACTTGTGGCAAAAGTGCAACTTTTGAGGAATGAAAAGAAAACTCATATTTTGAATGAAAACAGTGTTTGGATGTGATAACAAGCTGTTTTATCATGTTTGTAATGTTACACATCCATTTTCTAACAAGTAGTAAGTCTTGCATTAAGGCGTTCAAAACAGCGTTTGCTGGCGCTGTAAGCGCTCTAAACAGTGTTTCTGAGCATAACTTGGAGCAAAAGTGCAACTTTTGAAGAATGAACTGAAAACTCATATTTTGTTCTAAAACAGTGTTTGGATGTGATAACAAGCTGTTTTATCATGTTTGTAAGGTTACACATGCATTTCCTAACAAGTAGGTAAGGCTTGCATTAAGGCGTTCAAAACAGCGTTTGCTGGCGTTGTAAGAGCTCTAAACAGTGTTTCTGAGCATAACTTGGAGCAAAAGTGCAACTTTTGAAGAATGAAAAGAAAACTCATATTTTGAATGAAAACAGTGTTTGGATGTGATAACAAGCTGTTTTATCATGTTTGTAATGTTACACATCCATTTTCTAACAAGTAGTAAGTCTTGCATTAAGGCGTTCAAAACAGCGTTTGCTGGCGCTGTAAGCGCTCTAAACAGTGTTTCTGAGCATAACTTGGAGCAAAAGTGCAACTTTTGAAGAATGAACTGAAAACTCATATTTTGTTCTAAAACAGTGTTTGGATGTGATAACAAGCTGTTTTATCATGTTTGTAATGTTACACATGCATTTTCTAACAAGTAGTAAGTCTTGCATTAAGGCGTTCAAAACAGCGTTTGCTGGCGCTGTAAGCGCTCTAAACAGTGTTTCTGAGCATAACTTGGAGCAAAAGTGCAACTTTTGAAGAATGAACTGAAAACTCATATTTTGTTCTAAAACAGTGTTTGGATGTGATAACAAGCTGTTTTAACATGTTTGTAAGGTTACACATGCATTTCCTAACAAGTAGGTAAGGCTTGCATTAAGGCGTTCAAAACAGCGTTTGCTGGCGTTGTAAGAGCTCTAAACAGTGTTTCTGAGCATAACTTGTGGCAAAAGTGCAACTTTTGAAGAATGAACTGAAAACTCATATTTTGTTCTAAAACAGTGTTTGGATGTGATAACAAGCTGTTTTATCATGTTTGTAAGGTTACACATGCATTTCCTAACAAGTAGTAAGTCTTGCATTAAGGCGTTCAAAACAGCGTTTGCTGGCGCTGTAAGCGCTCTAAACAGTGTTTCTGAGCATAACTTGGAGCAAAAGTGCAACTTTTGAAGAATGAACTGAAAACTCATATTTTGTTCTAAAACAGTGTTTGGATGTGATAACAAGCTGTTTTATTATGTTTGTAATGTTACACATGCATTTCCAAACAAGTAGTAAGTCTTGTATTAAGGCGTTCAAAACAGCGTTTGCTGGCGCTGTAAGCGCTCTAAACAGTGTTTCTGAGCATAACTTGTGGCAAAAGTGCAACTTTTGAGGAATGAAAAGAAAACTCATATTTTGAATGAAAACAGTGTTTGGATGTGATAACAAGCTGTTTTATCATGTTTGTAATGTTACACATCCATTTTCTAACAAGTAGTAAGTCTTGCATTAAGGCGTTCAAAACAGCGTTTGCTGGCGCTGTAAGCGCTCTAAACAGTGTTTCTGAGCATAACTTGGAGCAAAAGTGCAACTTTTGAAGAATGAACTGAAAACTCATATTTTGTTCTAAAACAGTGTTTGGATGTGATAACAAGCTGTTTTATCATGTTTGTAAGGTTACACATGCATTTCCTAACAAGTAGGTAAGGCTTGCATTAAGGCGTTCAAAACAGCGTTTGCTGGCGTTGTAAGAGCTCTAAACAGTGTTTCTGAGCATAACTTGTGGCAAAAGTGCAACTTTTGAAGAATGAAAAGAAAACTCATATTTTGAATGAAAACAGTGTTTGGATGTGATAACAAGCTGTTTTATCATGTTTGTAATGTTACACATCCATTTTCTAACAAGTAGTAAGTCTTGCATTAAGGCGTTCAAAACAGCGTTTGCTGGCGCTGTAAGCGCTCTAAACAGTGTTTCTGAGCATAACTTGGAGCAAAAGTGCAACTTTTGAAGAATGAACTGAAAACTCATATTTTGTTCTAAAACAGTGTTTGGATGTGATAACAAGCTGTTTTATCATGTTTGTAATGTTACACATGCATTTCCAAACAAGTAGTAAGTCTTGTATTAAGGCGTTCAAAACAGCGTTTGCTGGCGCTGTAAGCGCTCTAAACAGTGTTTCTGAGCATAACTTGGAGCAAAAGTGCAACTTTTGAAGAATGAACTGAAAACTCATATTTTGTTCTAAAACAGTGTTTGGATGTGATAACAAGCTGTTTTATCATGTTTGTAAGGTTACACATGCATTTCCTAACAAGTAGGTAAGGCTTGCATTAAGGCGTTCAAAACAGCGTTTGCTGGCGTTGTAAGAGCTCTAAACAGTGTTTCTGAGCATAACTTGGAGCAAAAGTGCAACTTTTGAAGAATGAACTGAAAACTCATATTTTGTTCTAAAACAGTGTTTGGATGTGATAACAAGCTGTTTTATCATGTTTGTAAGGTTACACATGCATTTCCTAACAAGTAGGTAAGGCTTGCATTAAGGCGTTCAAAACAGCGTTTGCTGGCGTTGTAAGAGCTCTAAACAGTGTTTCTGAGCATAACTTGCAGCAAAAGTGCAACTTTTGAAGAATGAACTGAAAACTCATATTTTGTTCTAAAACAGTGTTTGGATGTGATAACAAGCTGTTTTATCATGTTTGTAAGGTTACACATGCATTTCCTAACAAGTAGGTAAGGCTTGCATTAAGGCGTTCAAAACAGCGTTTGCTGGCGCTGTAAGCGCTCTAAACAGTGTTTCTGAGCATAACTTGTGGCAAAAGTGCAACTTTTGAGGAATGAAAAGAAAACTCATATTTTGAATGAAAACAGTGTTTGGATGTGATAACAAGCTGTTTTATCATGTTTGTAATGTTACACATCCATTTTCTAACAAGTAGTAAGTCTTGCATTAAGGCGTTCAAAACCGCGTTTGCTGGCGCTGTAAGCGCTCTAAACAGTGTTTCTGAGCATAACTTGGAGCAAAAGTGCAACTTTTGAAGAATGAACTGAAAACTCATATTTTGTTCTAAAACAGTGTTTGGATGTGATAACAAGCTGTTTTATCATGTTTGTAAGGTTACACATGCATTTCCTAACAAGTAGGTAAGGCTTGCATTAAGGCGTTCAAAACAGCGTTTGCTGGCGTTGTAAGAGCTCTAAACAGTGTTTCTGAGCATAACTTGGAGCAAAAGTGCAACTTTTGAAGAATGAACTGAAAACTCATATTTTGTTCTAAAACAGTGTTTGGATGTGATAACAAGCTGTTTTATCATGTTTGTAAGGTTACACATGCATTTCCTAACAAGTAGGTAAGGCTTGCATTAAGGCGTTCAAAACAGCGTTTGCTGGCGCTGTAAGCGCTCTAAACAGTGTTTCTGAGCATAACTTGGAGCAAAAGTGCAACTTTTGAAGAATGAACTGAAAACTCATATTTTGTTCTAAAACAGTGTTTGGATGTGATAACAAGCTGTTTTATCATGTTTGTAATGTTACACATGCATTTCCAAACAAGTAGTAAGTCTTGTATTAAGGCGTTCAAAACAGCGTTTGCTGGCGCTGTAAGCGCTCTAAACAGTGTTTCTGAGCATAACTTGTGGCAAAAGTGCAACTTTTGAGGAATGAAAAGAAAACTCATATTTTGAATGAAAACAGTGTTTGGATGTGATAACAAGCTGTTTTATCATGTTTGTAATGTTACACATCCATTTTCTAACAAGTAGTAAGTCTTGCATTAAGGCGTTCAAAACAGCGTTTGCTGGCGCTGTAAGCGCTCTAAACAGTGTTTCTGAGCATAACTTGGAGCAAAAGTGCAACTTTTGAAGAATGAACTGAAAACTCATATTTTGTTCTAAAACAGTGTTTGGATGTGATAACAAGCTGTTTTATCATGTTTGTAATGTTACACATCCATTTTCTAACAAGTAGTAAGTCTTGCATTAAGGCGTTCAAAACAGCGTTTGCTGGCGCTGTAAGCGCTCTAAACAGTGTTTCTGAGCATAACTTGGAGCAAAAGTGCAACTTTTGAAGAATGAACTGAAAACTCATATTTTGTTCTAAAACAGTGTTTGGATGTGATAACAAGCTGTTTTATCATGTTTGTAATGTTACACATCCATTTTCTAACAAGTAGTAAGTCTTGCATTAAGGCGTTCAAAACAGCGTTTGCTGGCGCTGTAAGCGCTCTAAACAGTGTTTCTGAGCATAACTTGGAGCAAAAGTGCAACTTTTGAAGAATGAACTGAAAACTCATATTTTGTTCTAAAACAGTGTTTGGATGTGATAACAAGCTGTTTTATCATGTTTGTAAGGTTACACATGCATTTCCTAACAAGTAGGTAAGGCTTGCATTAAGGCGTTCAAAACAGCGTTTGCTGGCGTTGTAAGAGCTCTAAACAGTGTTTCTGAGCATAACTTGGAGCAAAAGTGCAACTTTTGAAGAATGAACTGAAAACTCATATTTTGTTCTAAAACAGTGTTTGGATGTGATAACAAGCTGTTTTATCATGTTTGTAAGGTTACACATGCATTTCCTAACAAGTAGGTAAGGCTTGCATTAAGGC
Source organism: Brachyhypopomus gauderio (assembly GCF_052324685.1). Classification (NCBI taxonomy): domain Eukaryota; kingdom Metazoa; phylum Chordata; class Actinopteri; order Gymnotiformes; family Hypopomidae; genus Brachyhypopomus; species Brachyhypopomus gauderio. The sequence continues at coordinate 51,265 of NW_027507216.1, read as the reverse complement.
GTTCAAAACAGCGTTTGCTGGCGCTGTAAGCGCTCTAAACAGTGTTTCTGAGCATAACTTGGAGCAAAAGTGCAACTTTTGAAGAATGAACTGAAAACTCATATTTTGTTCTAAAACAGTGTTTGGATGTGATAACAAGCTGTTTTATCATGTTTGTAATGTTACACATGCATTTCCAAACAAGTAGTAAGTCTTGTATTAAGGCGTTCAAAACAGCGTTTGCTGGCGCTGTAAGCGCTCTAAACAGTGTTTCTGAGCATAACTTGTGGCAAAAGTGCAACTTTTGAGGAATGAAAAGAAAACTCATATTTTGAATGAAAACAGTGTTTGGATGTGATAACAAGCTGTTTTATCATGTTTGTAATGTTACACATCCATTTTCTAACAAGTAGTAAGTCTTGCATTAAGGCGTTCAAAACAGCGTTTGCTGGCGCTGTAAGCGCTCTAAACAGTGTTTCTGAGCATAACTTGGAGCAAAAGTGCAACTTTTGAAGAATGAACTGAAAACTCATATTTTGTTCTAAAACAGTGTTTGGATGTGATAACAAGCTGTTTTATCATGTTTGTAAGGTTACACATGCATTTCCTAACAAGTAGGTAAGGCTTGCATTAAGGCGTTCAAAACAGCGTTTGCTGGCGCTGTAAGCGCTCTAAACAGTGTTTCTGAGCATAACTTGGAGCAAAAGTGCAACTTTTGAAGAATGAACTGAAAACTCATATTTTGTTCTAAAACAGTGTTTGGATGTGATAACAAGCTGTTTTATCATGTTTGTAATGTTACACATGCATTTCCAAACAAGTAGTAAGTCTTGTATTAAGGCGTTCAAAACAGCGTTTGCTGGCGCTGTAAGCGCTCTAAACAGTGTTTCTGAGCATAACTTGTGGCAAAAGTGCAACTTTTGAGGAATGAAAAGAAAACTCATATTTTGAATGAAAACAGTGTTTGGATGTGATAACAAGCTGTTTTATCATGTTTGTAATGTTACACATCCATTTTCTAACAAGTAGTAAGTCTTGCATTAAGGCGTTCAAAACAGCGTTTGCTGGCGCTGTAAGCGCTCTAAACAGTGTTTCTGAGCATAACTTGGAGCAAAAGTGCAACTTTTGAAGAATGAACTGAAAACTCATATTTTGTTCTAAAACAGTGTTTGGATGTGATAACAAGCTGTTTTATCATGTTTGTAAGGTTACACATGCATTTCCTAACAAGTAGGTAAGGCTTGCATTAAGGCGTTCAAAACAGCGTTTGCTGGCGTTGTAAGAGCTCTAAACAGTGTTTCTGAGCATAACTTGGAGCAAAAGTGCAACTTTTGAAGAATGAACTGAAAACTCATATTTTGTTCTAAAACAGTGTTTGGATGTGATAACAAGCTGTTTTATCATGTTTGTAAGGTTACACATGCATTTCCTAACAAGTAGGTAAGGCTTGCATTAAGGCGTTCAAAACAGCGTTTGCTGGCGCTGTAAGCGCTCTAAACAGTGTTTCTGAGCATAACTTGGAGCAAAAGTGCAACTTTTGAAGAATGAACTGAAAACTCATATTTTGTTCTAAAACAGTGTTTGGATGTGATAACAAGCTGTTTTATCATGTTTGTAATGTTACACATGCATTTCCAAACAAGTAGTAAGTCTTGTATTAAGGCGTTCAAAACAGCGTTTGCTGGCGCTGTAAGCGCTCTAAACAGTGTTTCTGAGCATAACTTGTGGCAAAAGTGCAACTTTTGAGGAATGAAAAGAAAACTCATATTTTGAATGAAAACAGTGTTTGGATGTGATAACAAGCTGTTTTATCATGTTTGTAATGTTACACATCCATTTTCTAACAAGTAGTAAGTCTTGCATTAAGGCGTTCAAAACAGCGTTTGCTGGCGCTGTAAGCGCTCTAAACAGTGTTTCTGAGCATAACTTGGAGCAAAAGTGCAACTTTTGAAGAATGAACTGAAAACTCATATTTTGTTCTAAAACAGTGTTTGGATGTGATAACAAGCTGTTTTATCATGTTTGTAATGTTACACATCCATTTTCTAACAAGTAGTAAGTCTTGCATTAAGGCGTTCAAAACAGCGTTTGCTGGCGCTGTAAGCGCTCTAAACAGTGTTTCTGAGCATAACTTGGAGCAAAAGTGCAACTTTTGAAGAATGAACTGAAAACTCATATTTTGTTCTAAAACAGTGTTTGGATGTGATAACAAGCTGTTTTATCATGTTTGTAAGGTTACACATGCATTTCCTAACAAGTAGGTAAGGCTTGCATTAAGGCGTTCAAAACAGCGTTTGCTGGCGTTGTAAGAGCTCTAAACAGTGTTTCTGAGCATAACTTGCAGCAAAAGTGCAACTTTTGAAGAATGAACTGAAAACTCATATTTTGTTCTAAAACAGTGTTTGGATGTGATAACAAGCTGTTTTATCATGTTTGTAAGGTTACACATGCATTTCCTAACAAGTAGGTAAGGCTTGCATTAAGGCGTTCAAAACAGCGTTTGCTGGCGCTGTAAGCGCTCTAAACAGTGTTTCTGAGCATAACTTGTGGCAAAAGTGCAACTTTTGAAGAATGAAAAGAAAACTCATATTTTGAATGAAAACAGTGTTTGGATGTGATAACAAGCTGTTTTATCATGTTTGTAATGTTACACATCCATTTTCTAACAAGTAGTAAGTCTTGCATTAAGGCGTTCAAAACAGCGTTTGCTGGCGCTGTAAGCGCTCTAAACAGTGTTTCTGAGCATAACTTGGAGCAAAAGTGCAACTTTTGAAGAATGAACTGAAAACTCATATTTTGTTCTAAAACAGTGTTTGGATGTGATAACAAGCTGTTTTATCATGTTTGTAATGTTACACATGCATTTCCTAACAAGTAGGTAAGGCTTGCATTAAGGCGTTCAAAACAGCGTTTGCTGGCGTTGTAAGAGCTCTAAACAGTGTTTCTGAGCATAACTTGGAGCAAAAGTGCAACTTTTGAAGAATGAACTGAAAACTCATATTTTGTTCTAAAACAGTGTTTGGATGTGATAACAAGCTGTTTTATCATGTTTGTAAGGTTACACATGCATTTCCTAACAAGTAGGTAAGGCTTGCATTAAGGCGTTCAAAACAGCGTTTGCTGGCGTTGTAAGAGCTCTAAACAGTGTTTCTGAGCATAACATGCAGCAAAAGTGCAACTTTTGAAGAATGAACTGAAAACTCATATTTTGTTCTAAAACAGTGTTTGGATGTGATAACAAGCTGTTTTATCATGTTTGTAAGGTTACACATGCATTTCCTAACAAGTAGGTAAGGCTTGCATTAAGGCGTTCAAAACAGCGTTTGCTGGCGCTGTAAGCGCTCTAAACAGTGTTTCTGAGCATAACTTGTGGCAAAAGTGCAACTTTTGAGGAATGAAAAGAAAACTCATATTTTGAATGAAAACAGTGTTTGGATGTGATAACAAGCTGTTTTATCATGTTTGTAATGTTACACATCCATTTTCTAACAAGTAGTAAGTCTTGCATTAAGGCGTTCAAAACAGCGTTTGCTGGCGCTGTAAGCGCTCTAAACAGTGTTTCTGAGCATAACTTGGAGCAAAAGTGCAACTTTTGAAGAATGAACTGAAAACTCATATTTTGTTCTAAAACAGTGTTTGGATGTGATAACAAGCTGTTTTATCATGTTTGTAAGGTTACACATGCATTTCCTAACAAGTAGGTAAGGCTTGCATTAAGGCGTTCAAAACAGCGTTTGCTGGCGTTGTAAGAGCTCTAAACAGTGTTTCTGAGCATAACTTGGAGCAAAAGTGCAACTTTTGAAGAATGAACTGAAAACTCATATTTTGTTCTAAAACAGTGTTTGGATGTGATAACAAGCTGTTTTATCATGTTTGTAAGGTTACACATGCATTTCCTAACAAGTAGGTAAGGCTTGCATTAAGGCGTTCAAAACAGCGTTTGCTGGCGCTGTAAGCGCTCTAAACAGTGTTTCTGAGCATAACTTGGAGCAAAAGTGCAACTTTTGAAGAATGAACTGAAAACTCATATTTTGTTCTAAAACAGTGTTTGGATGTGATAACAAGCTGTTTTATCATGTTTGTAATGTTACACATGCATTTCCAAACAAGTAGTAAGTCTTGTATTAAGGCGTTCAAAACAGCGTTTGCTGGCGCTGTAAGCGCTCTAAACAGTGTTTCTGAGCATAACTTGTGGCAAAAGTGCAACTTTTGAGGAATGAAAAGAAAACTCATATTTTGAATGAAAACAGTGTTTGGATGTGATAACAAGCTGTTTTATCATGTTTGTAATGTTACACATCCATTTTCTAACAAGTAGTAAGTCTTGCATTAAGGCGTTCAAAACAGCGTTTGCTGGCGCTGTAAGCGCTCTAAACAGTGTTTCTGAGCATAACTTGGAGCAAAAGTGCAACTTTTGAAGAATGAACTGAAAACTCATATTTTGTTCTAAAACAGTGTTTGGATGTGATAACAAGCTGTTTTATCATGTTTGTAATGTTACACATCCATTTTCTAACAAGTAGTAAGTCTTGCATTAAGGCGTTCAAAACAGCGTTTGCTGGCGCTGTAAGCGCTCTAAACAGTGTTTCTGAGCATAACTTGGAGCAAAAGTGCAACTTTTGAAGAATGAACTGAAAACTCATATTTTGTTCTAAAACAGTGTTTGGATGTGATAACAAGCTGTTTTATCATGTTTGTAATGTTACACATCCATTTTCTAACAAGTAGTAAGTCTTGCATTAAGGCGTTCAAAACAGCGTTTGCTGGCGCTGTAAGCGCTCTAAACAGTGTTTCTGAGCATAACTTGGAGCAAAAGTGCAACTTTTGAAGAATGAACTGAAAACTCATATTTTGTTCTAAAACAGTGTTTGGATGTGATAACAAGCTGTTTTATCATGTTTGTAAGGTTACACATGCATTTCCTAACAAGTAGGTAAGGCTTGCATTAAGGCGTTCAAAACAGCGTTTGCTGGCGTTGTAAGAGCTCTAAACAGTGTTTCTGAGCATAACTTGCAGCAAAAGTGCAACTTTTGAAGAATGAACTGAAAACTCATATTTTGTTCTAAAACAGTGTTTGGATGTGATAACAAGCTGTTTTATCATGTTTGTAAGGTTACACATGCATTTCCTAACAAGTAGGTAAGGCTTGCATTAAGGCGTTCAAAACAGCGTTTGCTGGCGCTGTAAGCGCTCTAAACAGTGTTTCTGAGCATAACTTGGAGCAAAAGTGCAACTTTTGAAGAATGAACTGAAAACTCATATTTTGTTCTAAAACAGTGTTTGGATGTGATAACAAGCTGTTTTATCATGTTTGTAATGTTACACATGCATTTCCAAACAAGTAGTAAGTCTTGTATTAAGGCGTTCAAAACAGCGTTTGCTGGCGCTGTAAGCGCTCTAAACAGTGTTTCTGAGCATAACTTGTGGCAAAAGTGCAACTTTTGAGGAATGAAAAGAAAACTCATATTTTGAATGAAAACAGTGTTTGGATGTGATAACAAGCTGTTTTATCATGTTTGTAATGTTACACATCCATTTTCTAACAAGTAGTAAGTCTTGCATTAAGGCGTTCAAAACAGCGTTTGCTGGCGCTGTAAGCGCTCTAAACAGTGTTTCTGAGCATAACTTGGAGCAAAAGTGCAACTTTTGAAGAATGAACTGAAAACTCATATTTTGTTCTAAAACAGTGTTTGGATGTGATAACAAGCTGTTTTATCATGTTTGTAATGTTACACATCCATTTTCTAACAAGTAGTAAGTCTTGCATTAAGGCGTTCAAAACAGCGTTTGCTGGCGCTGTAAGCGCTCTAAACAGTGTTTCTGAGCATAACTTGGAGCAAAAGTGCAACTTTTGAAGAATGAACTGAAAACTCATATTTTGTTCTAAAACAGTGTTTGGATGTGATAACAAGCTGTTTTAACATGTTTGTAAGGTTACACATGCATTTCCTAACAAGTAGGTAAGGCTTGCATTAAGGCGTTCAAAACAGCGTTTGCTGGCGTTGTAAGAGCTCTAAACAGTGTTTCTGAGCATAACTTGTGGCAAAAGTGCAACTTTTGAAGAATGAAAAGAAAACTCATATTTTGAATGAAAACAGTGTTTGGATGTGATAACAAGCTGTTTTATCATGTTTGTAATGTTACACATCCATTTTCTAACAAGTAGTAAGTCTTGCATTAAGGCGTTCAAAACAGCGTTTGCTGGCGCTGTAAGCGCTCTAAACAGTGTTTCTGAGCATAACTTGGAGCAAAAGTGCAACTTTTGAAGAATGAACTGAAAACTCATATTTTGTTCTAAAACAGTGTTTGGATGTGATAACAAGCTGTTTTATCATGTTTGTAATGTTACACATGCATTTCCAAACAAGTAGTAAGTCTTGTATTAAGGCGTTCAAAACAGCGTTTGCTGGCGCTGTAAGCGCTCTAAACAGTGTTTCTGAGCATAACTTGGAGCAAAAGTGCAACTTTTGAAGAATGAACTGAAAACTCATATTTTGTTCTAAAACAGTGTTTGGATGTGATAACAAGCTGTTTTATCATGTTTGTAAGGTTACACATGCATTTCCTAACAAGTAGGTAAGGCTTGCATTAAGGCGAGGCGTTCAAAACAGCGTTTGCTGGCGTTGTAAGAGCTCTAAACAGTGTTTCTGAGCATAACTTGCAGCAAAAGTGCAACTTTTGAAGAATGAACTGAAAACTCATATTTTGTTCTAAAACAGTGTTTGGATGTGATAACAAGCTGTTTTATCATGTTTGTAAGGTTACACATGCATTTCCTAACAAGTAGGTAAGGCTTGCATTAAGGCGTTCAAAACAGCGTTTGCTGGCGCTGTAAGCGCTCTAAACAGTGTTTCTGAGCATAACTTGTGGCAAAAGTGCAACTTTTGAAGAATGAAAAGAAAACTCATATTTTGAATGAAAACAGTGTTTGGATGTGATAACAAGCTGTTTTATCATGTTTGTAATGTTACACATCCATTTTCTAACAAGTAGTAAGTCTTGCATTAAGGCGTTCAAAACAGCGTTTGCTGGCGCTGTAAGCGCTCTAAACAGTGTTTCTGAGCATAACTTGTGGCAAAAGTGCAACTTTTGAGGAATGAAAAGAAAACTCATATTTTGAATGAAAACAGTGTTTGGATGTGATAACAAGCTGTTTTATCATGTTTGTAATGTTACACATCCATTTTCTAACAAGTAGTAAGTCTTGCATTAAGGCGTTCAAAACAGCGTTTGCTGGCGCTGTAAGCGCTCTAAACAGTGTTTCTGAGCATAACTTGGAGCAAAAGTGCAACTTTTGAAGAATGAACTGAAAACTCATATTTTGTTCTAAAACAGTGTTTGGATGTGATAACAAGCTGTTTTAACATGTTTGTAAGGTTACACATGCATTTCCTAACAAGTAGGTAAGGCTTGCATTAAGGCGTTCAAAACAGCGTTTGCTGGCGTTGTAAGAGCTCTAAACAGTGTTTCTGAGCATAACTTGTGGCAAAAGTGCAACTTTTGAAGAATGAAAAGAAAACTCATATTTTGAATGAAAACAGTGTTTGGATGTGATAACAAGCTGTTTTATCATGTTTGTAATGTTACACATCCATTTTCTAACAAGTAGTAAGTCTTGCATTAAGGCGTTCAAAACAGCGTTTGCTGGCGCTGTAAGCGCTCTAAACAGTGTTTCTGAGCATAACTTGGAGCAAAAGTGCAACTTTTGAAGAATGAACTGAAAACTCATATTTTGTTCTAAAACAGTGTTTGGATGTGATAACAAGCTGTTTTATCATGTTTGTAAGGTTACACATGCATTTCCTAACAAGTAGGTAAGGCTTGCATTAAGGCGTTCAAAACAGCGTTTGCTGGCGTTGTAAGAGCTCTAAACAGTGTTTCTGAGCATAACTTGCAGCAAAAGTGCAACTTTTGAAGAATGAACTGAAAACTCATATTTTGTTCTAAAACAGTGTTTGGATGTGATAACAAGCTGTTTTATCATGTTTGTAAGGTTACACATGCATTTCCTAACAAGTAGGTAAGGCTTGCATTAAGGCGTTCAAAACAGCGTTTGCTGGCGCTGTAAGCGCTCTAAACAGTGTTTCTGAGCATAACTTGGAGCAAAAGTGCAACTTTTGAAGAATGAACTGAAAACTCATATTTTGTTCTAAAACAGTGTTTGGATGTGATAACAAGCTGTTTTATCATGTTTGTAATGTTACACATGCATTTCCAAACAAGTAGTAAGTCTTGTATTAAGGCATTCAAAACAGCGTTTGCTGGCGCTGTAAGCGCTCTAAACAGTGTTTCTGAGCATAACTTGTGGCAAAAGTGCAACTTTTGAGGAATGAAAAGAAAACTCATATTTTGAATGAAAACAGTGTTTGGATGTGATAACAAGCTGTTTTATCATGTTTGTAATGTTACACATCCATTTTCTAACAAGTAGTAAGTCTTGCATTAAGGCGTTCAAAACAGCGTTTGCTGGCGCTGTAAGCGCTCTAAACAGTGTTTCTGAGCATAACTTGGAGCAAAAGTGCAACTTTTGAAGAATGAACTGAAAACTCATATTTTGTTCTAAAACAGTGTTTGGATGTGATAACAAGCTGTTTTATCATGTTTGTAATGTTACACATCCATTTTCTAACAAGTAGTAAGTCTTGCATTAAGGCGTTCAAAACAGCGTTTGCTGGCGCTGTAAGCGCTCTAAACAGTGTTTCTGAGCATAACTTGGAGCAAAAGTGCAACTTTTGAAGAATGAACTGAAAACTCATATTTTGTTCTAAAACGGTGTTTGGATGTGATAACAAGCTGTTTTATCATGTTTGTAATGTTACACATCCATTTTCTAACAAGTAGTAAGTCTTGCATTAAGGCGTTCAAAACAGCGTTTGCTGGCGCTGTAAGCGCTCTAAACAGTGTTTCTGAGCATAACTTGGAGCAAAAGTGCAACTTTTGAAGAATGAACTGAAAACTCATATTTTGTTCTAAAACAGTGTTTGGATGTGATAACAAGCTGTTTTATCATGTTTGTAAGGTTACACATGCATTTCCTAACAAGTAGGTAAGGCTTGCATTAAGGCGTTCAAAACAGCGTTTGCTGGCGTTGTAAGAGCTCTAAACAGTGTTTCTGAGCATAACTTGCAGCAAAAGTGCAACTTTTGAAGAATGAACTGAAAACTCATATTTTGTTCTAAAACAGTGTTTGGATGTGATAACAAGCTGTTTTATCATGTTTGTAAGGTTACACATGCATTTCCTAACAAGTAGGTAAGGCTTGCATTAAGGCGTTCAAAACAGCGTTTGCTGGCGTTGTAAGAGCTCTAAACAGTGTTTCTGAGCATAACTTGCAGCAAAAGTGCAACTTTTGAAGAATGAACTGAAAACTCATATTTTGTTCTAAAACAGTGTTTGGATGTGATAACAAGCTGTTTTATCATGTTTGTAAGGTTACACATGCATTTCCTAACAAGTAGGTAAGGCTTGCATTAAGGCGTTCAAAACAGCGTTTGCTGGCGCTGTAAGCGCTCTAAACAGTGTTTCTGAGCATAACTTGGAGCAAAAGTGCAACTTTTGAAGAATGAACTGAAAACTCATATTTTGTTCTAAAACAGTGTTTGGATGTGATAACAAGCTGTTTTATCATGTTTGTAATGTTACACATGCATTTCCAAACAAGTAGTAAGTCTTGTATTAAGGCATTCAAAACAGCGTTTGCTGGCGCTGTAAGCGCTCTAAACAGTGTTTCTGAGCATAACTTGTGGCAAAAGTGCAACTTTTGAGGAATGAAAAGAAAACTCATATTTTGAATGAAAACAGTGTTTGGATGTGATAACAAGCTGTTTTATCATGTTTGTAATGTTACACATCCATTTTCTAACAAGTAGTAAGTCTTGCATTAAGGCGTTCAAAACAGCGTTTGCTGGCGCTGTAAGCGCTCTAAACAGTGTTTCTGAGCATAACTTGGAGCAAAAGTGCAACTTTTGAAGAATGAACTGAAAACTCATATTTTGTTCTAAAACAGTGTTTGGATGTGATAACAAGCTGTTTTATCATGTTTGTAATGTTACACATCCATTTTCTAACAAGTAGTAAGTCTTGCATTAAGGCGTTCAAAACAGCGTTTGCTGGCGCTGTAAGCGCTCTAAACAGTGTTTCTGAGCATAACTTGGAGCAAAAGTGCAACTTTTGAAGAATGAACTGAAAACTCATATTTTGTTCTAAAACAGTGTTTGGATGTGATAACAAGCTGTTTTATCATGTTTGTAATGTTACACATCCATTTTCTAACAAGTAGTAAGTCTTGCATTAAGGCGTTCAAAACAGCGTTTGCTGGCGCTGTAAGCGCTCTAAACAGTGTTTCTGAGCATAACTTGGAGCAAAAGTGCAACTTTTGAAGAATGAACTGAAAACTCATATTTTGTTCTAAAACAGTGTTTGGATGTGATAACAAGCTGTTTTATCATGTTTGTAAGGTTACACATGCATTTCCTAACAAGTAGGTAAGGCTTGCATTAAGGCGTTCAAAACAGCGTTTGCTGGCGTTGTAAGAGCTCTAAACAGTGTTTCTGAGCATAACTTGCAGCAAAAGTGCAACTTTTGAAGAATGAACTGAAAACTCATATTTTGTTCTAAAACAGTGTTTGGATGTGATAACAAGCTGTTTTATCATGTTTGTAAGGTTACACATGCATTTCCTAACAAGTAGGTAAGGCTTGCATTAAGGCGTTCAAAACAGCGTTTGCTGGCGTTGTAAGAGCTCTAAACAGTGTTTCTGAGCATAACTTGTGGCAAAAGTGCAACTTTTGAAGAATGAAAAGAAAACTCATATTTTGAATGAAAACAGTGTTTGGATGTGATAACAAGCTGTTTTATCATGTTTGTAATGTTACACATCCATTTTCTAACAAGTAGTAAGTCTTGCATTAAGGCGTTCAAAACAGCGTTTGCTGGCGCTGTAAGCGCTCTAAACAGTGTTTCTGAGCATAACTTGGAGCAAAAGTGCAACTTTTGAAGAATGAACTGAAAACTCATATTTTGTTCTAACACAGTGTTTGGATGTGATAACAAGCTGTTTTATCATGTTTGTAAGGTTACACATGCATTTCCTAACAAGTAGGTAAGGCTTGCATTAAGGCGTTCAAAACAGCGTTTGCTGGCGTTGTAAGAGCTCTAAACAGTGTTTCTGAGCATAACTTGGAGCAAAAGTGCAACTTTTGAAGAATGAACTGAAAACTCATATTTTGTTCTAAAACAGTGTTTGGATGTGATAACAAGCTGTTTTATCATGTTTGTAAGGTTACACATGCATTTCCTAACAAGTAGGTAAGGCTTGCATTAAGGCGTTCAAAACAGCGTTTGCTGGCGTTGTAAGAGCTCTAAACAGTGTTTCTGAGCATAACTTGCAGCAAAAGTGCAACTTTTGAAGAATGAACTGAAAACTCATATTTTGTTCTAAAACAGTGTTTGGATGTGATAACAAGCTGTTTTATCATGTTTGTAAGGTTACACATGCATTTCCTAACAAGTAGGTAAGGCTTGCATTAAGGCGTTCAAAACAGCGTTTGCTGGCGCTGTAAGCGCTCTAAACAGTGTTTCTGAGCATAACTTGTGGCAAAAGTGCAACTTTTGAGGAATGAAAAGAAAACTCATATTTTGAATGAAAACAGTGTTTGGATGTGATAACAAGCTGTTTTATCATGTTTGTAATGTTACACATCCATTTTCTAACAAGTAGTAAGTCTTGCATTAAGGCGTTCAAAACAGCGTTTGCTGGCGCTGTAAGCGCTCTAAACAGTGTTTCTGAGCATAACTTGGAGCAAAAGTGCAACTTTTGAAGAATGAACTGAAAACTCATATTTTGTTCTAAAACAGTGTTTGGATGTGATAACAAGCTGTTTTAACATGTTTGTAAGGTTACACATGCATTTCCTAACAAGTAGGTAAGGCTTGCATTAAGGCATTCAAAACAGCGTTTGCTGGCGTTGTAAGAGCTCTAAACAGTGTTTCTGAGCATAACTTGTGGCAAAAGTGCAACTTTTGAAGAATGAAAAGAAAACTCATATTTTGAATGAAAACAGTGTTTGGATGTGATAACAAGCTGTTTTATCATGTTTGTAATGTTACACATCCATTTTCTAACAAGTAGTAAGTCTTGCATTAAGGCGTTCAAAACAGCGTTTGCTGGCGCTGTAAGCGCTCTAAACAGTGTTTCTGAGCATAACTTGGAGCAAAAGTGCAACTTTTGAAGAATGAACTGAAAACTCATATTTTGTTCTAAAACAGTGTTTGGATGTGATAACAAGCTGTTTTATCATGTTTGTAAGGTTACACATGCATTTCCTAACAAGTAGGTAAGGCTTGCATTAAGGCGTTCAAAACAGCGTTTGCTGGCGTTGTAAGAGCTCTAAACAGTGTTTCTGAGCATAACTTGGAGCAAAAGTGCAACTTTTGAAGAATGAACTGAAAACTCATATTTTGTTCTAAAACAGTGTTTGGATGTGATAACAAGCTGTTTTATCATGTTTGTAAGGTTACACATGCATTTCCTAACAAGTAGGTAAGGCTTGCATTAAGGCGTTCAAAACAGCGTTTGCTGGCGTTGTAAGAGCTCTAAACAGTGTTTCTGAGCATAACTTGCAGCAAAAGTGCAACTTTTGAAGAATGAACTGAAAACTCATATTTTGTTCTAAAACAGTGTTTGGATGTGATAACAAGCTGTTTTATCATGTTTGTAAGGTTACACATGCATTTCCTAACAAGTAGGTAAGGCTTGCATTAAGGCGTTCAAAACAGCGTTTGCTGGCGCTGTAAGCGCTCTAAACAGTGTTTCTGAGCATAACTTGTGGCAAAAGTGCAACTTTTGAAGAATGAAAAGAAAACTCATATTTTGAATGAAAACAGTGTTTGGATGTGATAACAAGCTGTTTTATCATGTTTGTAATGTTACACATCCATTTTCTAACAAGTAGTAAGTCTTGCATTAAGGCGTTCAAAACAGCGTTTGCTGGCGCTGTAAGCGCTCTAAACAGTGTTTCTGAGCATAACTTGTGGCAAAAGTGCAACTTTTGAGGAATGAAAAGAAAACTCATATTTTGAATGAAAACAGTGTTTGGATGTGATAACAAGCTGTTTTATCATGTTTGTAATGTTACACATCCATTTTCTAACAAGTAGTAAGTCTTGCATTAAGGCGTTCAAAACAGCGTTTGCTGGCGCTGTAAGCGCTCTAAACAGTGTTTCTGAGCATAACTTGGAGCAAAAGTGCAACTTTTGAAGAATGAACTGAAAACTCATATTTTGTTCTAAAACAGTGTTTGGATGTGATAACAAGCTGTTTTAACATGTTTGTAAGGTTACACATGCATTTCCTAACAAGTAGGTAAGGCTTGCATTAAGGCGTTCAAAACAGCGTTTGCTGGCGTTGTAAGAGCTCTAAACAGTGTTTCTGAGCATAACTTGTGGCAAAAGTGCAACTTTTGAAGAATGAACTGAAAACTCATATTTTGTTCTAAAACAGTGTTTGGATGTGATAACAAGCTGTTTTATCATGTTTGTAAGGTTACACATGCATTTCCTAACAAGTAGGTAAGGCTTGCATTAAGGCGTTCAAAACAGCGTTTGCTGGCGTTGTAAGAGCTCTAAACAGTGTTTCTGAGCATAACTTGCAGCAAAAGTGCAACTTTTGAAGAATGAACTGAAAACTCATATTTTGTTCTAAAACAGTGTTTGGATGTGATAACAAGCTGTTTTATCATGTTTGTAAGGTTACACATGCATTTCCTAACAAGTAGGTAAGGCTTGCATTAAGGCGTTCAAAACAGCGTTTGCTGGCGCTGTAAGCGCTCTAAACAGTGTTTCTGAGCATAACTTGTGGCAAAAGTGCAACTTTTGAGGAATGAAAAGAAAACTCATATTTTGAATGAAAACAGTGTTTGGATGTGATAACAAGCTGTTTTATCATGTTTGTAATGTTACACATCCATTTTCTAACAAGTAGTAAGTCTTGCATTAAGGCGTTCAAAACAGCGTTTGCTGGCGCTGTAAGCGCTCTAAACAGTGTTTCTGAGCATAACTTGGAGCAAAAGTGCAACTTTTGAAGAATGAACTGAAAACTCATATTTTGTTCTAAAACAGTGTTTGGATGTGATAACAAGCTGTTTTAACATGTTTGTAAGGTTACACATGCATTTCCTAACAAGTAGGTAAGGCTTGCATTAAGGCATTCAAAACAGCGTTTGCTGGCGTTGTAAGAGCTCTAAACAGTGTTTCTGAGCATAACTTGTGGCAAAAGTGCAACTTTTGAAGAATGAAAAGAAAACTCATATTTTGAATGAAAACAGTGTTTGGATGTGATAACAAGCTGTTTTATCATGTTTGTAATGTTACACATCCATTTTCTAACAAGTAGTAAGTCTTGCATTAAGGCGTTCAAAACAGCGTTTGCTGGCGCTGTAAGCGCTCTAAACAGTGTTTCTGAGCATAACTTGGAGCAAAAGTGCAACTTTTGAAGAATGAACTGAAAACTCATATTTTGTTCTAAAACAGTGTTTGGATGTGATAACAAGCTGTTTTATCATGTTTGTAAGGTTACACATGCATTTCCTAACAAGTAGGTAAGGCTTGCATTAAGGCGTTCAAAACAGCGTTTGCTGGCGTTGTAAGAGCTCTAAACAGTGTTTCTGAGCATAACTTGGAGCAAAAGTGCAACTTTTGAAGAATGAACTGAAAACTCATATTTTGTTCTAAAACAGTGTTTGGATGTGATAACAAGCTGTTTTATCATGTTTGTAAGGTTACACATGCATTTCCTAACAAGTAGGTAAGGCTTGCATTAAGGCGTTCAAAACAGCGTTTGCTGGCGTTGTAAGAGCTCTAAACAGTGTTTCTGAGCATAACTTGCAGCAAAAGTGCAACTTTTGAAGAATGAACTGAAAACTCATATTTTGTTCTAAAACAGTGTTTGGATGTGATAACAAGCTGTTTTATCATGTTTGTAAGGTTACACATGCATTTCCTAACAAGTAGGTAAGGCTTGCATTAAGGCGTTCAAAACAGCGTTTGCTGGCGCTGTAAGCGCTCTAAACAGTGTTTCTGAGCATAACTTGTGGCAAAAGTGCAACTTTTGAAGAATGAAAAGAAAACTCATATTTTGAATGAAAACAGTGTTTGGATGTGATAACAAGCTGTTTTATCATGTTTGTAATGTTACACATCCATTTTCTAACAAGTAGTAAGTCTTGCATTAAGGCGTTCAAAACAGCGTTTGCTGGCGCTGTAAGCGCTCTAAACAGTGTTTCTGAGCATAACTTGTGGCAAAAGTGCAACTTTTGAGGAATGAAAAGAAAACTCATATTTTGAATGAAAACAGTGTTTGGATGTGATAACAAGCTGTTTTATCATGTTTGTAATGTTACACATCCATTTTCTAACAAGTAGTAAGTCTTGCATTAAGGCGTTCAAAACAGCGTTTGCTGGCGCTGTAAGCGCTCTAAACAGTGTTTCTGAGCATAACTTGGAGCAAAAGTGCAACTTTTGAAGAATGAACTGAAAACTCATATTTTGTTCTAAAACAGTGTTTGGATGTGATAACAAGCTGTTTTAACATGTTTGTAAGGTTACACATGCATTTCCTAACAAGTAGGTAAGGCTTGCATTAAGGCGTTCAAAACAGCGTTTGCTGGCGTTGTAAGAGCTCTAAACAGTGTTTCTGAGCATAACTTGTGGCAAAAGTGCAACTTTTGAAGAATGAACTGAAAACTCATATTTTGTTCTAAAACAGTGTTTGGATGTGATAACAAGCTGTTTTATCATGTTTGTAAGGTTACACATGCATTTCCTAACAAGTAGGTAAGGCTTGCATTAAGGCGTTCAAAACAGCGTTTGCTGGCGTTGTAAGAGCTCTAAACAGTGTTTCTGAGCATAACTTGCAGCAAAAGTGCAACTTTTGAAGAATGAACTGAAAACTCATATTTTGTTCTAAAACAGTGTTTGGATGTGATAACAAGCTGTTTTATCATGTTTGTAAGGTTACACATGCATTTCCTAACAAGTAGGTAAGGCTTGCATTAAGGCGTTCAAAACAGCGTTTGCTGGCGCTGTAAGCGCTCTAAACAGTGTTTCTGAGCATAACTTGTGGCAAAAGTGCAACTTTTGAGGAATGAAAAGAAAACTCATATTTTGAATGAAAACAGTGTTTGGATGTGATAACAAGCTGTTTTATCATGTTTGTAATGTTACACATCCATTTTCTAACAAGTAGTAAGTCTTGCATTAAGGCGTTCAAAACAGCGTTTGCTGGCGCTGTAAGCGCTCTAAACAGTGTTTCTGAGCATAACTTGGAGCAAAAGTGCAACTTTTGAAGAATGAACTGAAAACTCATATTTTGTTCTAAAACAGTGTTTGGATGTGATAACAAGCTGTTTTAACATGTTTGTAAGGTTACACATGCATTTCCTAACAAGTAGGTAAGGCTTGCATTAAGGCATTCAAAACAGCGTTTGCTGGCGTTGTAAGAGCTCTAAACAGTGTTTCTGAGCATAACTTGTGGCAAAAGTGCAACTTTTGAAGAATGAAAAGAAAACTCATATTTTGAATGAAAACAGTGTTTGGATGTGATAACAAGCTGTTTTATCATGTTTGTAATGTTACACATCCATTTTCTAACAAGTAGTAAGTCTTGCATTAAGGCGTTCAAAACAGCGTTTGCTGGCGCTGTAAGCGCTCTAAACAGTGTTTCTGAGCATAACTTGGAGCAAAAGTGCAACTTTTGAAGAATGAACTGAAAACTCATATTTTGTTCTAAAACAGTGTTTGGATGTGATAACAAGCTGTTTTATCATGTTTGTAAGGTTACACATGCATTTCCTAACAAGTAGGTAAGGCTTGCATTAAGGCGTTCAAAACAGCGTTTGCTGGCGTTGTAAGAGCTCTAAACAGTGTTTCTGAGCATAACTTGGAGCAAAAGTGCAACTTTTGAAGAATGAACTGAAAACTCATATTTTGTTCTAAAACAGTGTTTGGATGTGATAACAAGCTGTTTTATCATGTTTGTAAGGTTACACATGCATTTCCTAACAAGTAGGTAAGGCTTGCATTAAGGCGTTCAAAACAGCGTTTGCTGGCGTTGTAAGAGCTCTAAACAGTGTTTCTGAGCATAACTTGCAGCAAAAGTGCAACTTTTGAAGAATGAACTGAAAACTCATATTTTGTTCTAAAACAGTGTTTGGATGTGATAACAAGCTGTTTTATCATGTTTGTAAGGTTACACATGCATTTCCTAACAAGTAGGTAAGGCTTGCATTAAGGCGTTCAAAACAGCGTTTGCTGGCGCTGTAAGCGCTCTAAACAGTGTTTCTGAGCATAACTTGTGGCAAAAGTGCAACTTTTGAAGAATGAAAAGAAAACTCATATTTTGAATGAAAACAGTGTTTGGATGTGATAACAAGCTGTTTTATCATGTTTGTAATGTTACACATCCATTTTCTAACAAGTAGTAAGTCTTGCATTAAGGCGTTCAAAACAGCGTTTGCTGGCGCTGTAAGCGCTCTAAACAGTGTTTCTGAGCATAACTTGGAGCAAAAGTGCAACTTTTGAAGAATGAACTGAAAACTCATATTTTGTTCTAAAACAGTGTTTGGATGTGATAACAAGCTGTTTTAACATGTTTGTAAGGTTACACATGCATTTCCTAACAAGTAGGTAAGGCTTGCATTAAGGCATTCAAAACAGCGTTTGCTGGCGTTGTAAGAGCTCTAAACAGTGTTTCTGAGCATAACTTGTGGCAAAAGTGCAACTTTTGAAGAATGAAAAGAAAACTCATATTTTGAATGAAAACAGTGTTTGGATGTGATAACAAGCTGTTTTATCATGTTTGTAATGTTACACATCCATTTTCTAACAAGTAGTAAGTCTTGCATTAAGGCGTTCAAAACAGCGTTTGCTGGCGCTGTAAGCGCTCTAAACAGTGTTTCTGAGCATAACTTGGAGCAAAAGTGCAACTTTTGAAGAATGAACTGAAAACTCATATTTTGTTCTAAAACAGTGTTTGGATGTGATAACAAGCTGTTTTATCATGTTTGTAAGGTTACACATGCATTTCCTAACAAGTAGGTAAGGCTTGCATTAAGGCGTTCAAAACAGCGTTTGCTGGCGTTGTAAGAGCTCTAAACAGTGTTTCTGAGCATAACTTGGAGCAAAAGTGCAACTTTTGAAGAATGAACTGAAAACTCATATTTTGTTCTAAAACAGTGTTTGGATGTGATAACAAGCTGTTTTATCATGTTTGTAAGGTTACACATGCATTTCCTAACAAGTAGGTAAGGCTTGCATTAAGGCGTTCAAAACAGCGTTTGCTGGCGTTGTAAGAGCTCTAAACAGTGTTTCTGAGCATAACTTGCAGCAAAAGTGCAACTTTTGAAGAATGAACTGAAAACTCATATTTTGTTCTAAAACAGTGTTTGGATGTGATAACAAGCTGTTTTATCATGTTTGTAAGGTTACACATGCATTTCCTAACAAGTAGGTAAGGCTTGCATTAAGGCGTTCAAAACAGCGTTTGCTGGCGCTGTAAGCGCTCTAAACAGTGTTTCTGAGCATAACTTGTGGCAAAAGTGCAACTTTTGAAGAATGAAAAGAAAACTCATATTTTGAATGAAAACAGTGTTTGGATGTGATAACAAGCTGTTTTATCATGTTTGTAATGTTACACATCCATTTTCTAACAAGTAGTAAGTCTTGCATTAAGGCGTTCAAAACAGCGTTTGCTGGCGCTGTAAGCGCTCTAAACAGTGTTTCTGAGCATAACTTGTGGCAAAAGTGCAACTTTTGAGGAATGAAAAGAAAACTCATATTTTGAATGAAAACAGTGTTTGGATGTGATAACAAGCTGTTTTATCATGTTTGTAATGTTACACATCCATTTTCTAACAAGTAGTAAGTCTTGCATTAAGGCGTTCAAAACAGCGTTTGCTGGCGCTGTAAGCGCTCTAAACAGTGTTTCTGAGCATAACTTGGAGCAAAAGTGCAACTTTTGAAGAATGAACTGAAAACTCATATTTTGTTCTAAAACAGTGTTTGGATGTGATAACAAGCTGTTTTAACATGTTTGTAAGGTTACACATGCATTTCCTAACAAGTAGGTAAGGCTTGCATTAAGGCGTTCAAAACAGCGTTTGCTGGCGTTGTAAGAGCTCTAAACAGTGTTTCTGAGCATAACTTGTGGCAAAAGTGCAACTTTTGAAGAATGAAAAGAAAACTCATATTTTGAATGAAAACAGTGTTTGGATGTGATAACAAGCTGTTTTATCATGTTTGTAATGTTACACATCCATTTTCTAACAAGTAGTAAGTCTTGCATTAAGGCGTTCAAAACAGCGTTTGCTGGCGCTGTAAGCGCTCTAAACAGTGTTTCTGAGCATAACTTGGAGCAAAAGTGCAACTTTTGAAGAATGAACTGAAAACTCATATTTTGTTCTAAAACGGTGTTTGGATGTGATAACAAGCTGTTTTATCATGTTTGTAATGTTACACATCCATTTTCTAACAAGTAGTAAGTCTTGCATTAAGGCGTTCAAAACAGCGTTTGCTGGCGCTGTAAGCGCTCTAAACAGTGTTTCTGAGCATAACTTGGAGCAAAAGTGCAACTTTTGAAGAATGAACTGAAAACTCATATTTTGTTCTAAAACAGTGTTTGGATGTGATAACAAGCTGTTTTATCATGTTTGTAAGGTTACACATGCATTTCCTAACAAGTAGGTAAGGCTTGCATTAAGGCGTTCAAAACAGCGTTTGCTGGCGTTGTAAGAGCTCTAAACAGTGTTTCTGAGCATAACTTGCAGCAAAAGTGCAACTTTTGAAGAATGAACTGAAAACTCATATTTTGTTCTAAAACAGTGTTTGGATGTGATAACAAGCTGTTTTATCATGTTTGTAAGGTTACACATGCATTTCCTAACAAGTAGGTAAGGCTTGCATTAAGGCGTTCAAAACAGCGTTTGCTGGCGTTGTAAGAGCTCTAAACAGTGTTTCTGAGCATAACTTGTGGCAAAAGTGCAACTTTTGAAGAATGAAAAGAAAACTCATATTTTGAATGAAAACAGTGTTTGGATGTGATAACAAGCTGTTTTATCATGTTTGTAATGTTACACATCCATTTTCTAACAAGTAGTAAGTCTTGCATTAAGGCGTTCAAAACAGCGTTTGCTGGCGCTGTAAGCGCTCTAAACAGTGTTTCTGAGCATAACTTGGAGCAAAAGTGCAACTTTTGAAGAATGAACTGAAAACTCATATTTTGTTCTAAAACAGTGTTTGGATGTGATAACAAGCTGTTTTATCATGTTTGTAAGGTTACACATGCATTTCCTAACAAGTAGGTAAGGCTTGCATTAAGGCGTTCAAAACAGCGTTTGCTGGCGTTGTAAGAGCTCTAAACAGTGTTTCTGAGCATAACTTGGAGCAAAAGTGCAACTTTTGAAGAATGAACTGAAAACTCATATTTTGTTCTAAAACAGTGTTTGGATGTGATAACAAGCTGTTTTATCATGTTTGTAAGGTTACACATGCATTTCCTAACAAGTAGGTAAGGCTTGCATTAAGGCGTTCAAAACAGCGTTTGCTGGCGTTGTAAGAGCTCTAAACAGTGTTTCTGAGCATAACTTGCAGCAAAAGTGCAACTTTTGAAGAATGAACTGAAAACTCATATTTTGTTCTAAAACAGTGTTTGGATGTGATAACAAGCTGTTTTATCATGTTTGTAAGGTTACACATGCATTTCCTAACAAGTAGGTAAGGCTTGCATTAAGGCGTTCAAAACAGCGTTTGCTGGCGCTGTAAGCGCTCTAAACAGTGTTTCTGAGCATAACTTGTGGCAAAAGTGCAACTTTTGAGGAATGAAAAGAAAACTCATATTTTGAATGAAAACAGTGTTTGGATGTGATAACAAGCTGTTTTATCATGTTTGTAATGTTACACATCCATTTTCTAACAAGTAGTAAGTCTTGCATTAAGGCGTTCAAAACAGCGTTTGCTGGCGCTGTAAGCGCTCTAAACAGTGTTTCTGAGCATAACTTGGAGCAAAAGTGCAACTTTTGAAGAATGAACTGAAAACTCATATTTTGTTCTAAAACAGTGTTTGGATGTGATAACAAGCTGTTTTAACATGTTTGTAAGGTTACACATGCATTTCCTAACAAGTAGGTAAGGCTTGCATTAAGGCATTCAAAACAGCGTTTGCTGGCGTTGTAAGAGCTCTAAACAGTGTTTCTGAGCATAACTTGTGGCAAAAGTGCAACTTTTGAAGAATGAAAAGAAAACTCATATTTTGAATGAAAACAGTGTTTGGATGTGATAACAAGCTGTTTTATCATGTTTGTAATGTTACACATCCATTTTCTAACAAGTAGTAAGTCTTGCATTAAGGCGTTCAAAACAGCGTTTGCTGGCGCTGTAAGCGCTCTAAACAGTGTTTCTGAGCATAACTTGGAGCAAAAGTGCAACTTTTGAAGAATGAACTGAAAACTCATATTTTGTTCTAAAACAGTGTTTGGATGTGATAACAAGCTGTTTTATCATGTTTGTAAGGTTACACATGCATTTCCTAACAAGTAGGTAAGGCTTGCATTAAGGCGTTCAAAACAGCGTTTGCTGGCGTTGTAAGAGCTCTAAACAGTGTTTCTGAGCATAACTTGGAGCAAAAGTGCAACTTTTGAAGAATGAACTGAAAACTCATATTTTGTTCTAAAACAGTGTTTGGATGTGATAACAAGCTGTTTTATCATGTTTGTAAGGTTACACATGCATTTCCTAACAAGTAGGTAAGGCTTGCATTAAGGCGTTCAAAACAGCGTTTGCTGGCGTTGTAAGAGCTCTAAACAGTGTTTCTGAGCATAACTTGCAGCAAAAGTGCAACTTTTGAAGAATGAACTGAAAACTCATATTTTGTTCTAAAACAGTGTTTGGATGTGATAACAAGCTGTTTTATCATGTTTGTAAGGTTACACATGCATTTCCTAACAAGTAGGTAAGGCTTGCATTAAGGCGTTCAAAACAGCGTTTGCTGGCGCTGTAAGCGCTCTAAACAGTGTTTCTGAGCATAACTTGTGGCAAAAGTGCAACTTTTGAAGAATGAAAAGAAAACTCATATTTTGAATGAAAACAGTGTTTGGATGTGATAACAAGCTGTTTTATCATGTTTGTAATGTTACACATCCATTTTCTAACAAGTAGTAAGTCTTGCATTAAGGCGTTCAAAACAGCGTTTGCTGGCGCTGTAAGCGCTCTAAACAGTGTTTCTGAGCATAACTTGTGGCAAAAGTGCAACTTTTGAGGAATGAAAAGAAAACTCATATTTTGAATGAAAACAGTGTTTGGATGTGATAACAAGCTGTTTTATCATGTTTGTAATGTTACACATCCATTTTCTAACAAGTAGTAAGTCTTGCATTAAGGCGTTCAAAACAGCGTTTGCTGGCGCTGTAAGCGCTCTAAACAGTGTTTCTGAGCATAACTTGGAGCAAAAGTGCAACTTTTGAAGAATGAACTGAAAACTCATATTTTGTTCTAAAACAGTGTTTGGATGTGATAACAAGCTGTTTTAACATGTTTGTAAGGTTACACATGCATTTCCTAACAAGTAGGTAAGGCTTGCATTAAGGCGTTCAAAACAGCGTTTGCTGGCGTTGTAAGAGCTCTAAACAGTGTTTCTGAGCATAACTTGTGGCAAAAGTGCAACTTTTGAAGAATGAAAAGAAAACTCATATTTTGAATGAAAACAGTGTTTGGATGTGATAACAAGCTGTTTTATCATGTTTGTAATGTTACACATCCATTTTCTAACAAGTAGTAAGTCTTGCATTAAGGCGTTCAAAACAGCGTTTGCTGGCGCTGTAAGCGCTCTAAACAGTGTTTCTGAGCATAACTTGGAGCAAAAGTGCAACTTTTGAAGAATGAACTGAAAACTCATATTTTGTTCTAAAACAGTGTTTGGATGTGATAACAAGCTGTTTTATCATGTTTGTAAGGTTACACATGCATTTCCTAACAAGTAGGTAAGGCTTGCATTAAGGCGTTCAAAACAGCGTTTGCTGGCGTTGTAAGAGCTCTAAACAGTGTTTCTGAGCATAACTTGGAGCAAAAGTGCAACTTTTGAAGAATGAACTGAAAACTCATATTTTGTTCTAAAACAGTGTTTGGATGTGATAACAAGCTGTTTTATCATGTTTGTAAGGTTACACATGCATTTCCTAACAAGTAGGTAAGGCTTGCATTAAGGCGTTCAAAACAGCGTTTGCTGGCGTTGTAAGAGCTCTAAACAGTGTTTCTGAGCATAACTTGCAGCAAAAGTGCAACTTTTGAAGAATGAACTGAAAACTCATATTTTGTTCTAAAACAGTGTTTGGATGTGATAACAAGCTGTTTTATCATGTTTGTAAGGTTACACATGCATTTCCTAACAAGTAGGTAAGGCTTGCATTAAGGCGTTCAAAACAGCGTTTGCTGGCGCTGTAAGCGCTCTAAACAGTGTTTCTGAGCATAACTTGTGGCAAAAGTGCAACTTTTGAAGAATGAAAAGAAAACTCATATTTTGAATGAAAACAGTGTTTGGATGTGATAACAAGCTGTTTTATCATGTTTGTAATGTTACACATCCATTTTCTAACAAGTAGTAAGTCTTGCATTAAGGCGTTCAAAACAGCGTTTGCTGGCGCTGTAAGCGCTCTAAACAGTGTTTCTGAGCATAACTTGGAGCAAAAGTGCAACTTTTGAAGAATGAACTGAAAACTCATATTTTGTTCTAAAACAGTGTTTGGATGTGATAACAAGCTGTTTTATCATGTTTGTAATGTTACACATGCATTTCCAAACAAGTAGTAAGTCTTGTATTAAGGCGTTCAAAACAGCGTTTGCTGGCGCTGTAAGCGCTCTAAACAGTGTTTCTGAGCATAACTTGGAGCAAAAGTGCAACTTTTGAAGAATGAACTGAAAACTCATATTTTGTTCTAAAACAGTGTTTGGATGTGATAACAAGCTGTTTTATCATGTTTGTAATGTTACACATCCATTTTCTAACAAGTAGTAAGTCTTGCATTAAGGCGTTCAAAACAGCGTTTGCTGGCGCTGTAAGCGCTCTAAACAGTGTTTCTGAGCATAACTTGGAGCAAAAGTGCAACTTTTGAAGAATGAACTGAAAACTCATATTTTGTTCTAAAACAGTGTTTGGATGTGATTAACAAGCTGTTTTATCATGTTTGTAAGGTTACACATGCATTTCCTAACAAGTAGGTAAGGCTTGCATTAAGGCGTTCAAAACAGCGTTTGCTGGCGTTGTAAGAGCTCTAAACAGTGTTTCTGAGCATAACTTGCAGCAAAAGTGCAACTTTTGAAGAATGAACTGAAAACTCATATTTTGTTCTAAAACAGTGTTTGGATGTGATAACAAGCTGTTTTAATCATGTTTGTAAGGTTACACATGCATTTCCTAACAAGTAGGTAAGGCTTGCATTAAGGCGTTCAAAACAGCGTTTGCTGGCGTTGTAAGAGCTCTAAACAGTGTTTCTGAGCATAACTTGTGGCAAAAGTGCAACTTTTGAAGAATGAAAAGAAAACTCATATTTTGAATGAAAACAGTGTTGGATGTGATAACAAGCTGTTTTATCATGTTTGTAATGTTACACATCCATTTTCTAACAAGTAGTAAGTCTTGCATTAAGGCGTTCAAAACAGCGTTTGCTGGCGCTGTAAGCGCTCTAAACAGTGTTTCTGAGCATAACTTGGAGCAAAAGTGCAAACTTTTGAAGAATGAACTGAAAACTCATATTTTGTTCTAAAACAGTGTTTGGATGTGATAACAAGCTGTTTTATCATGTTTGTAATGTTACACAATCCATTTTCTAACAAGTAGTAAGTCTTGCATTAAGGCGTTCAAAACAGCGTTTGCTGGCGCTGTAAGCGCTCTAAACAGTGTTTCTGAGCATAACTTGGAGCAAAAGTGCAACTTTTGAAGAATGAACTGAAAACTCATATTTTGTTCTAAAACAGTGTTTGGATGTGATAACAAGCTGTTTTATCATGTTTGTAAGGTTACACATGCATTTCCTAACAAGTAGGTAAGGCTTGCATTAAGGCGTTCAAAACAGCGTTTGCTGGCGTTGTAAGAGCTCTAAACAGTGTTTCTGAGCATAACTTGTGGCAAAAGTGCAACTTTTGAAGAATGAAAAGAAAACTCATATTTTGAATGAAAACAGTGTTTGGATGTGATAACAAGCTGTTTTATCATGTTTGTAATGTTACACATCCATTTTCTAACAAGTAGTAAGTCTTGCATTAAGGCGTTCAAAACAGCGTTTGCTGGCGCTGTAAGCGCTCTAAACAGTGTTTCTGAGCATAACTTGGAGCAAAAGTGCAACTTTTGAAGAATGAACTGAAAACTCATATTTTGTTCTAAAACAGTGTTTGGATGTGATAACAAGCTGTTTTATCATGTTTGTAAGGTTACACATGCATTTCCTAACAAGTAGGTAAGGCTTGCATTAAGGCGTTCAAAACAGCGTTTGCTGGCGTTGTAAGAGCTCTAAACAGTGTTTCTGAGCATAACTTGGAGCAAAAGTGCAACTTTTGAAGAATGAACTGAAAACTCATATTTTGTTCTAAAACAGTGTTTGGATGTGATAACAAGCTGTTTTATCATGTTTGTAAGGTTACACATGCATTTCCTAACAAGTAGGTAAGGCTTGCATTAAGGCGTTCAAAACAGCGTTTGCTGGCGTTGTAAGAGCTCTAAACAGTGTTTCTGAGCATAACTTGCAGCAAAAGTGCAACTTTTGAAGAATGAACTGAAAACTCATATTTTGTTCTAAAACAGTGTTTGGATGTGATAACAAGCTGTTTTATCATGTTTGTAAGGTTACACATGCATTTCCTAACAAGTAGGTAAGGCTTGCATTAAGGCGTTCAAAACAGCGTTTGCTGGCGCTGTAAGCGCTCTAAACAGTGTTTCTGAGCATAACTTGTGGCAAAAGTGCAACTTTTGAAGAATGAAAAGAAAACTCATATTTTGAATGAAAACAGTGTTTGGATGTGATAACAAGCTGTTTTATCATGTTTGTAATGTTACACATCCATTTTCTAACAAGTAGTAAGTCTTGCATTAAGGCGTTCAAAACAGCGTTTGCTGGCGCTGTAAGCGCTCTAAACAGTGTTTCTGAGCATAACTTGGAGCAAAAGTGCAACTTTTGAAGAATGAACTGAAAACTCATATTTTGTTCTAAAACAGTGTTTGGATGTGATAACAAGCTGTTTTATCATGTTTGTAATGTTACACATGCATTTCCAAACAAGTAGTAAGTCTTGTATTAAGGCGTTCAAAACAGCGTTTGCTGGCGCTGTAAGCGCTCTAAACAGTGTTTCTGAGCATAACTTGGAGCAAAAGTGCAACTTTTGAAGAATGAACTGAAAACTCATATTTTGTTCTAAAACAGTGTTTGGATGTGATAACAAGCTGTTTTATCATGTTTGTAATGTTACACATCCATTTTCTAACAAGTAGTAAGTCTTGCATTAAGGCGTTCAAAACAGCGTTTGCTGGCGCTGTAAGCGCTCTAAACAGTGTTTCTGAGCATAACTTGGAGCAAAAGTGCAACTTTTGAAGAATGAACTGAAAACTCATATTTTGTTCTAAAACAGTGTTTGGATGTGATAACAAGCTGTTTTATCATGTTTGTAAGGTTACACATGCATTTCCTAACAAGTAGGTAAGGCTTGCATTAAGGCGTTCAAAACAGCGTTTGCTGGCGTTGTAAGAGCTCTAAACAGTGTTTCTGAGCATAACTTGCAGCAAAAGTGCAACTTTTGAAGAATGAACTGAAAACTCATATTTTGTTCTAAAACAGTGTTTGGATGTGATAACAAGCTGTTTTATCATGTTTGTAAGGTTACACATGCATTTCCTAACAAGTAGGTAAGGCTTGCATTAAGGCGTTCAAAACAGCGTTTGCTGGCGCTGTAAGCGCTCTAACAGTGTTTCTGAGCATAACTTGTGGCAAAAGTGCAACTTTTGAAGAATGAAAAGAAAACTCATATTTTGAATGAAAACAGTGTTTGGATGTGATAACAAGCTGTTTTATCATGTTTGTAATGTTACACATCCATTTTCTAACAAGTAGTAAGTCTTGCATTAAGGCGTTCAAAACAGCGTTTGCTGGCGCTGTAAGCGCTCTAAACAGTGTTTCTGAGCATAACTTGGAGCAAAAGTGCAACTTTTGAAGAATGAACTGAAAACTCATATTTTGTTCTAAAACAGTGTTTGGATGTGATAACAAGCTGTTTTATCATGTTTGTAATGTTACACATGCATTTCCAAACAAGTAGTAAGTCTTGTATTAAGGCGTTCAAAACAGCGTTTGCTGGCGCTGTAAGCGCTCTAAACAGTGTTTCTGAGCATAACTTGGAGCAAAAGTGCAACTTTTGAAGAATGAACTGAAAACTCATATTTTGTTCTAAAACAGTGTTTGGATGTGATAACAAGCTGTTTTATCATGTTTGTAATGTTACACATCCATTTTCTAACAAGTAGTAAGTCTTGCATTAAGGCGTTCAAAACAGCGTTTGCTGGCGCTGTAAGCGCTCTAAACAGTGTTTCTGAGCATAACTTGGAGCAAAAGTGCAACTTTTGAAGAATGAACTGAAAACTCATATTTTGTTCTAAAACAGTGTTTGGATGTGATAACAAGCTGTTTTATCATGTTTGTAAGGTTACACATGCATTTCCTAACAAGTAGGTAAGGCTTGCATTAAGGCGTTCAAAACAGCGTTTGCTGGCGTTGTAAGAGCTCTAAACAGTGTTTCTGAGCATAACTTGCAGCAAAAGTGCAACTTTTGAAGAATGAACTGAAAACTCATATTTTGTTCTAAAACAGTGTTTGGATGTGATAACAAGCTGTTTTATCATGTTTGTAAGGTTACACATGCATTTCCTAACAAGTAGGTAAGGCTTGCATTAAGGCGTTCAAAACAGCGTTTGCTGGCGTTGTAAGAGCTCTAAACAGTGTTTCTGAGCATAACTTGTGGCAAAAGTGCAACTTTTGAAGAATGAACTGAAAACTCATATTTTGTTCTAAAACAGTGTTTGGATGTGATAACAAGCTGTTTTATCATGTTTGTAAGGTTACACATGCATTTCCTAACAAGTAGGTAAGGCTTGCATTAAGGCGTTCAAAACAGCGTTTGCTGGCGTTGTAAGAGCTCTAAACAGTGTTTCTGAGCATAACTTGCAGCAAAAGTGCAACTTTTGAAGAATGAACTGAAAACTCATATTTTGTTCTAAAACAGTGTTTGGATGTGATAACAAGCTGTTTTATCATGTTTGTAAGGTTACACATGCATTTCCTAACAAGTAGGTAAGGCTTGCATTAAGGCGTTCAAAACAGCGTTTGCTGGCGCTGTAAGCGCTCTAAACAGTGTTTCTGAGCATAACTTGTGGCAAAAGTGCAACTTTTGAAGAATGAAAAGAAAACTCATATTTTGAATGAAAACAGTGTTTGGATGTGATAACAAGCTGTTTTATCATGTTTGTAATGTTACACATCCATTTTCTAACAAGTAGTAAGTCTTGCATTAAGGCGTTCAAAACAGCGTTTGCTGGCGCTGTAAGCGCTCTAAACAGTGTTTCTGAGCATAACTTGGAGCAAAAGTGCAACTTTTGAAGAAATGAACTGAAAACTCATATTTTGTTCTAAAACAGTGTTTGGATGTGATAACAAGCTGTTTTATCATGTTTGTAATGTTACACATGCATTTCCAAACAAGTAGTAAGTCTTGTATTAAGGCGTTCAAAACAGCGTTTGCTGGCGCTGTAAGCGCTCTAAACAGTGTTTCTGAGCATAACTTGGAGCAAAAGTGCAACTTTTGAAGAATGAACTGAAAACTCATATTTTGTTCTAAAACAGTGTTTGGATGTGATAACAAGCTGTTTTATCATGTTTGTAATGTTACACATCCATTTTCTAACAAGTAGTAAGTCTTGCATTAAGGCGTTCAAAACAGCGTTTGCTGGCGCTGTAAGCGCTCTAAACAGTGTTTCTGAGCATAACTTGGAGCAAAAGTGCAACTTTTGAAGAATGAACTGAAAACTCATATTTTGTTCTAAAACAGTGTTTGGATGTGATAACAAGCTGTTTTATCATGTTTGTAAGGTTACACATGCATTTCCTAACAAGTAGGTAAGGCTTGCATTAAGGCGTTCAAAACAGCGTTTGCTGGCGTTGTAAGAGCTCTAAACAGTGTTTCTGAGCATAACTTGCAGCAAAAGTGCAACTTTTGAAGAATGAACTGAAAACTCATATTTTGTTCTAAAACAGTGTTTGGATGTGATAACAAGCTGTTTTATCATGTTTGTAAGGTTACACATGCATTTCCTAACAAGTAGGTAAGGCTTGCATTAAGGCGTTCAAAACAGCGTTTGCTGGCGTTGTAAGAGCTCTAAACAGTGTTTCTGAGCATAACTTGTGGCAAAAGTGCAACTTTTGAAGAATGAAAAGAAAACTCATATTTTGAATGAAAACAGTGTTTGGATGTGATAACAAGCTGTTTTATCATGTTTGTAATGTTACACATCCATTTTCTAACAAGTAGTAAGTCTTGCATTAAGGCGTTCAAAACAGCGTTTGCTGGCGCTGTAAGCGCTCTAAACAGTGTTTCTGAGCATAACTTGGAGCAAAAGTGCAACTTTTGAAGAATGAACTGAAAACTCATATTTTGTTCTAAAACAGTGTTTGGATGTGATAACAAGCTGTTTTATCATGTTTGTAATGTTACACATCCATTTTCTAACAAGTAGTAAGTCTTGCATTAAGGCGTTCAAAACAGCGTTTGCTGGCGCTGTAAGCGCTCTAAACAGTGTTTCTGAGCATAACTTGGAGCAAAAGTGCAACTTTTGAAGAATGAACTGAAAACTCATATTTTGTTCTAAAACAGTGTTTGGATGTGATAACAAGCTGTTTTATCATGTTTGTAAGGTTACACATGCATTTCCTAACAAGTAGGTAAGGCTTGCATTAAGGCGTTCAAAACAGCGTTTGCTGGCGTTGTAAGAGCTCTAAACAGTGTTTCTGAGCATAACTTGCAGCAAAAGTGCAACTTTTGAAGAATGAACTGAAAACTCATATTTTGTTCTAAAACAGTGTTTGGATGTGATAACAAGCTGTTTTATCATGTTTGTAAGGTTACACATGCATTTCCTAACAAGTAGGTAAGGCTTGCATTAAGGCGTTCAAAACAGCGTTTGCTGGCGTTGTAAGAGCTCTAAACAGTGTTTCTGAGCATAACTTGTGGCAAAAGTGCAACTTTTGAAGAATGAAAAGAAAACTCATATTTTGAATGAAAACAGTGTTTGGATGTGATAACAAGCTGTTTTATCATGTTTGTAATGTTACACATCCATTTTCTAACAAGTAGTAAGTCTTGCATTAAGGCGTTCAAAACAGCGTTTGCTGGCGCTGTAAGCGCTCTAAACAGTGTTTCTGAGCATAACTTGGAGCAAAAGTGCAACTTTTGAAGAATGAACTGAAAACTCATATTTTGTTCTAAAACAGTGTTTGGATGTGATAACAAGCTGTTTTATCATGTTTGTAAGGTTACACATGCATTTCCTAACAAGTAGGTAAGGCTTGCATTAAGGCGTTCAAAACAGCGTTTGCTGGCGTTGTAAGAGCTCTAAACAGTGTTTCTGAGCATAACTTGGAGCAAAAGTGCAACTTTTGAAGAATGAACTGAAAACTCATATTTTGTTCTAAAACAGTGTTTGGATGTGATAACAAGCTGTTTTATCATGTTTGTAATGTTACACATCCATTTTCTAACAAGTAGTAAGTCTTGCATTAAGGCGTTCAAAACAGCGTTTGCTGGCGCTGTAAGCGCTCTAAACAGTGTTTCTGAGCATAACTTGGAGCAAAAGTGCAACTTTTGAAGAATGAACTGAAAACTCATATTTTGTTCTAAAACAGTGTTTGGATGTGATAACAAGCTGTTTTATCATGTTTGTAAGGTTACACATGCATTTCCTAACAAGTAGGTAAGGCTTGCATTAAGGCGTTCAAAACAGCGTTTGCTGGCGTTGTAAGAGCTCTAAACAGTGTTTCTGAGCATAACTTGCAGCAAAAGTGCAACTTTTGAAGAATGAACTGAAAACTCATATTTTGTTCTAAAACAGTGTTTGGATGTGATAACAAGCTGTTTTATCATGTTTGTAAGGTTACACATGCATTTCCTAACAAGTAGGTAAGGCTTGCATTAAGGCGTTCAAAACAGCGTTTGCTGGCGCTGTAAGCGCTCTAAACAGTGTTTCTGAGCATAACTTGTGGCAAAAGTGCAACTTTTGAGGAATGAAAAGAAAACTCATATTTTGAATGAAAACAGTGTTTGGATGTGATAACAAGCTGTTTTATCATGTTTGTAATGTTACACATCCATTTTCTAACAAGTAGTAAGTCTTGCATTAAGGCGTTCAAAACAGCGTTTGCTGGCGCTGTAAGCGCTCTAAACAGTGTTTCTGAGCATAACTTGGAGCAAAAGTGCAACTTTTGAAGAATGAACTGAAAACTCATATTTTGTTCTAAAACAGTGTTTGGATGTGATAACAAGCTGTTTTAACATGTTTGTAAGGTTACACATGCATTTCCTAACAAGTAGGTAAGGCTTGCATTAAGGCGTTCAAAACAGCGTTTGCTGGCGTTGTAAGAGCTCTAAACAGTGTTTCTGAGCATAACTTGTGGCAAAAGTGCAACTTTTGAAGAATGAAAAGAAAACTCATATTTTGAATGAAAACAGTGTTTGGATGTGATAACAAGCTGTTTTATCATGTTTGTAATGTTACACATCCATTTTCTAACAAGTAGTAAGTCTTGCATTAAGGCGTTCAAAACAGCGTTTGCTGGCGCTGTAAGCGCTCTAAACAGTGTTTCTGAGCATAACTTGGAGCAAAAGTGCAACTTTTGAAGAATGAACTGAAAACTCATATTTTGTTCTAAAACAGTGTTTGGATGTGATAACAAGCTGTTTTATCATGTTTGTAATGTTACACATGCATTTCCAAACAAGTAGTAAGTCTTGTATTAAGGCGTTCAAAACAGCGTTTGCTGGCGCTGTAAGCGCTCTAAACAGTGTTTCTGAGCATAACTTGTGGCAAAAGTGCAACTTTTGAGGAATGAAAAGAAAACTCATATTTTGAATGAAAACAGTGTTTGGATGTGATAACAAGCTGTTTTATCATGTTTGTAATGTTACACATCCATTTTCTAACAAGTAGTAAGTCTTGCATTAAGGCGTTCAAAACAGCGTTTGCTGGCGCTGTAAGCGCTCTAAACAGTGTTTCTGAGCATAACTTGGAGCAAAAGTGCAACTTTTGAAGAATGAACTGAAAACTCATATTTTGTTCTAAAACAGTGTTTGGATGTGATAACAAGCTGTTTTATCATGTTTGTAAGGTTACACATGCATTTCCTAACAAGTAGGTAAGGCTTGCATTAAGGCGTTCAAAACAGCGTTTGCTGGCGTTGTAAGAGCTCTAAACAGTGTTTCTGAGCATAACTTGCAGCAAAAGTGCAACTTTTGAAGAATGAACTGAAAACTCATATTTTGTTCTAAAACAGTGTTTGGATGTGATAACAAGCTGTTTTATCATGTTTGTAAGGTTACACATGCATTTCCTAACAAGTAGGTAAGGCTTGCATTAAGGCGTTCAAAACAGCGTTTGCTGGCGCTGTAAGCGCTCTAAACAGTGTTTCTGAGCATAACTTGGAGCAAAAGTGCAACTTTTGAAGAATGAACTGAAAACTCATATTTTGTTCTAAAACAGTGTTTGGATGTGATAACAAGCTGTTTTATCATGTTTGTAATGTTACACATGCATTTCCAAACAAGTAGTAAGTCTTGTATTAAGGCATTCAAAACAGCGTTTGCTGGCGCTGTAAGCGCTCTAAACAGTGTTTCTGAGCATAACTTGTGGCAAAAGTGCAACTTTTGAGGAATGAAAAGAAAACTCATATTTTGAATGAAAACAGTGTTTGGATGTGATAACAAGCTGTTTTATCATGTTTGTAATTTTTATCATGTTTGTAATGTTACACATCCATTTTCTAACAAGTAGTAAGTCTTGCATTAAGGCGTTCAAAACAGCGTTTGCTGGCGCTGTAAGCGCTCTAAACAGTGTTTCTGAGCATAACTTGTGGCAAAAGTGCAACTTTTGAGGAATGAAAAGAAAACTCATATTTTGAATGAAAACAGTGTTTGGATGTGATAACAAGCTGTTTTATCATGTTTGTAATGTTACACATCCATTTTCTAACAAGTAGTAAGTCTTGCATTAAGGCGTTCAAAAACAGCGTTTGCTGGCGCTGTAAGCGCTCTAAACAGTGTTTCTGAGCATAACTTGGAGCAAAAGTGCAACTTTTGAAGAATGAACTGAAAACTCATATTTTGTTCTAAAACAGTGTTTGGATGTGATAACAAGCTGTTTTATCATGTTTGTAATGTTACACATCCATTTTCTAACAAGTAGTAAGTCTTGCATTAAGGCGTTCAAAACAGCGTTTGCTGGCGCTGTAAGCGCTCTAAACAGTGTTTCTGAGCATAACTTGGAGCAAAAGTGCAACTTTTGAAGAATGAACTGAAAACTCATATTTTGTTCTAAAACAGTGTTTGGATGTGATAACAAGCTGTTTTATCATGTTTGTAATGTTACACATCCATTTTCTAACAAGTAGTAAGTCTTGCATTAAGGCGTTCAAAACAGCGTTTGCTGGCGCTGTAAGCGCTCTAAACAGTGTTTCTGAGCATAACTTGGAGCAAAAGTGCAACTTTTGAAGAATGAACTGAAAACTCATATTTTGTTCTAAAACAGTGTTTGGATGTGATAACAAGCTGTTTTATCATGTTTGTAAGGTTACACATGCATTTCCTAACAAGTAGGTAAGGCTTGCATTAAGGCGTTCAAAACAGCGTTTGCTGGCGTTGTAAGAGCTCTAAACAGTGTTTCTGAGCATAACTTGCAGCAAAAGTGCAACTTTTGAAGAATGAACTGAAAACTCATATTTTGTTCTAAAACAGTGTTTGGATGTGATAACAAGCTGTTTTATCATGTTTGTAAGGTTACACATGCATTTCCTAACAAGTAGGTAAGGCTTGCATTAAGGCGTTCAAAACAGCGTTTGCTGGCGTTGTAAGAGCTCTAAACAGTGTTTCTGAGCATAACTTGTGGCAAAAGTGCAACTTTTGAAGAATGAAAAGAAAACTCATATTTTGAATGAAAACAGTGTTTGGATGTGATAACAAGCTGTTTTATCATGTTTGTAATGTTACACATCCATTTTCTAACAAGTAGTAAGTCTTGCATTAAGGCGTTCAAAAACAGCGTTTGCTGGCGCTGTAAGCGCTCTAAACAGTGTTTCTGAGCATAACTTGGAGCAAAAGTGCAACTTTTGAAGAATGAACTGAAAACTCATATTTTGTTCTAAAACAGTGTTTGGATGTGATAACAAGCTGTTTTATCATGTTTGTAAGGTTACACATGCATTTCCTAACAAGTAGGGTAAGGCTTGCATTAAGGCGTTCAAAACAGCGTTTGCTGGCGTTGTAAGAGCTCTAAACAGTGTTTCTGAGCATAACTTGGAGCAAAAGTGCAACTTTTGAAGAATGAACTGAAAACTCATATTTTGTTCTAAAACAGTGTTTGGATGTGATAACAAGCTGTTTTATCATGTTTGTAAGGTTACACATGCATTTCCTAACAAGTAGGTAAGGCTTGCATTAAGGCGTTCAAAACAGCGTTTGCTGGCGTTGTAAGAGCTCTAAACAGTGTTTCTGAGCATAACTTGCAGCAAAAGTGCAACTTTTGAAGAATGAACTGAAAACTCATATTTTGTTCTAAAACAGTGTTTGGATGTGATAACAAGCTGTTTTATCATGTTTGTAAGGTTACACATGCATTTCCTAACAAGTAGGTAAGGCTTGCATTAAGGCGTTCAAAACAGCGTTTGCTGGCGCTGTAAGCGCTCTAAAACAGTGTTTCTGAGCATAACTTG
This sequence comes from Brachyhypopomus gauderio, assembly GCF_052324685.1. Classification (NCBI taxonomy): domain Eukaryota; kingdom Metazoa; phylum Chordata; class Actinopteri; order Gymnotiformes; family Hypopomidae; genus Brachyhypopomus; species Brachyhypopomus gauderio. The sequence goes on along the minus strand of NW_027507216.1, from coordinate 16,235 downwards.
TGGCAAAAGTGCAACTTTTGAGGAATGAAAAGAAAACTCATATTTTGAATGAAAACAGTGTTTGGATGTGATAACAAGCTGTTTTATCATGTTTGTAATGTTACACATCCATTTTCTAACAAGTAGTAAGTCTTGCATTAAGGCGTTCAAAACAGCGTTTGCTGGCGCTGTAAGCGCTCTAAACAGTGTTTCTGAGCATAACTTGGAGCAAAAGTGCAACTTTTGAAGAATGAACTGAAAACTCATATTTTGTTCCTAAAACAGTGTTTGGATGTGATAACAAGCTGTTTTAACATGTTTGTAAGGTTACACATGCATTTTCCTAACAAGTAGGTAAGGCTTGCATTAAGGCATTCAAAACAGCGTTTGCTGGCGTTGTAAGAGCTCTAAACAGTGTTTCTGAGCATAACTTGTGGCAAAAGTGCAACTTTTGAAGAATGAAAAGAAAACTCATATTTTGAATGAAAACAGTGTTTGGATGTGATAACAAGCTGTTTTATCATGTTTGTAATGTTACACATCCATTTTCTAACAAGTAGTAAGTCTTGCATTAAGGCGTTCAAAACAGCGTTTGCTGGCGCTGTAAGCGCTCTAAACAGTGTTTCTGAGCATAACTTGGAGCAAAAGTGCAACTTTTGAAGAATGAACTGAAAACTCATATTTTGTTCTAAAACAGTGTTTGGATGTGATAACAAGCTGTTTTATCATGTTTGTAAGGTTACACATGCATTTCCTAACAAGTAGGTAAGGCTTGCATTAAGGCGTTCAAAACAGCGTTTGCTGGCGTTGTAAGAGCTCTAAACAGTGTTTCTGAGCATAACTTGGAGCAAAAGTGCAACTTTTGAAGAATGAACTGAAAACTCATATTTTGTTCTAAAACAGTGTTTGGATGTGATAACAAGCTGTTTTATCATGTTTGTAAGGTTACACATGCATTTCCTAACAAGTAGGTAAGGCTTGCATTAAGGCGTTCAAAACAGCGTTTGCTGGCGTTGTAAGAGCTCTAAACAGTGTTTCTGAGCATAACTTGCAGCAAAAGTGCAACTTTTGAAGAATGAACTGAAAACTCATATTTTGTTCTAAAACAGTGTTTGGATGTGATAACAAGCTGTTTTATCATGTTTGTAAGGTTACACATGCATTTCCTAACAAGTAGGTAAGGCTTGCATTAAGGCGTTCAAAACAGCGTTTGCTGGCGCTGTAAGCGCCTCTAAACAGTGTTTCTGAGCATAACTTGTGGCAAAAGTGCAACTTTTGAAGAATGAAAAGAAAACTCATATTTTGAATGAAAACAGTGTTTGGATGATAACAAGCTGTTTTATCATGTTTGTAATGTTACACATCCATTTTCTAACAAGTAGTAAGTCTTGCATTAAGGCGTTCAAAACAGCGTTTGCTGGCGCTGTAAGCGCTCTAAACAGTGTTTCTGAGCATAACTTGTGGCAAAAGTGCAACTTTTGAGGAATGAAAAGAAAACTCATATTTTGAATGAAAACAGTGTTTGGATGTGATAACAAGCTGTTTTATCATGTTTGTAATGTTACACATCCATTTTCTAACAAGTAGTAAGTCTTGCATTAAGGCGTTCAAAACAGCGTTTGCTGGCGCTGTAAGCGCTCTAAACAGTGTTTCTGAGCATAACTTGGAGCAAAAGTGCAACTTTTGAAGAATGAACTGAAAACTCATATTTTGTTCTAAAACAGTGTTTGGATGTGATAACAAGCTGTTTTAACATGTTTGTAAGGTTACACATGCATTTCCTAACAAGTAGGTAAGGCTTGCATTAAGGCGTTCAAAACAGCGTTTGCTGGCGTTGTAAGAGCTCTAAACAGTGTTTCTGAGCATAACTTGTGGCAAAAGTGCAACTTTTGAAGAATGAAAAGAAAAACTCATATTTTGAATGAAAACAGTGTTTGGATGTGATAACAAGCTGTTTTATCATGTTTGTAATGTTACACATCCATTTTCTAACAAGTAGTAAGTCTTGCATTAAGGCGTTCAAAACAGCGTTTGCTGGCGCTGTAAGCGCTCTAAACAGTGTTTCTGAGCATAACTTGGAGCAAAAGTGCAACTTTTGAAGAATGAACTGAAAACTCATATTTTGTTCTAAAACAGTGTTTGGATGTGATAACAAGCTGTTTTATCATGTTTGTAAGGTTACACATGCATTTCCTAACAAGTAGGTAAGGCTTGCATTAAGGCGTTCAAAACAGCGTTTGCTGGCGTTGTAAGAGCTCTAAACAGTGTTTCTGAGCATAACTTGGGAGCAAAAGTGCAACTTTTGAAGAATGAACTGAAAACTCATATTTTGTTCTAAAACAGTGTTTGGATGTGATAACAAGCTGTTTTATCATGTTTGTAAGGTTACACATGCATTTCCTAACAAGTAGGTAAGGCTTGCATTAAGGCGTTCAAACAGCGTTTGCTGGCGTTGTAAGAGCTCTAAACAGTGTTTCTGAGCATAACTTGCAGCAAAAGTGCAACTTTTGAAGAATGAACTGAAAACTCATATTTTGTTCTAAAACAGTGTTTGGATGTGATAACAAGCTGTTTTATCATGTTTGTAAGGTTACACATGCATTTCCTAACAAGTAGGTAAGGCTTGCATTAAGGCGTTCAAAACAGCGTTTGCTGGCGCTGTAAGCGCTCTAAACAGTGTTTCTGAGCATAACTTGTGGCAAAAGTGCAACTTTTGAAGAATGAAAAGAAAACTCATATTTTGAATGAAAACAGTGTTTGGATGTGATAACAAGCTGTTTTATCATGTTTGTAATGTTACACATCCATTTTCTAACAAGTAGTAAGTCTTGCATTAAGGCGTTCAAAACAGCGTTTGCTGGCGCTGTAAGCGCTCTAAACAGTGTTTCTGAGCATAACTTGGAGCAAAAGTGCAACTTTTGAAGAATGAACTGAAAACTCATATTTTGTTCTAAAACAGTGTTTGGATGTGATAACAAGCTGTTTTATCATGTTTGTAATGTTACACATGCATTTCCAAACAAGTAGTAAGTCTTGTATTAAGGCGTTCAAAACAGCGTTTGCTGGCGCTGTAAGCGCTCTAAACAGTGTTTCTGAGCATAACTTGGAGCAAAAGTGCAACTTTTGAAGAATGAACTGAAAACTCATATTTTGTTCTAAAACAGTGTTTGGATGTGATAACAAGCTGTTTTATCATGTTTGTAATGTTACACATCCATTTTCTAACAAGTAGTAAGTCTTGCATTAAGGCGTTCAAAACAGCGTTTGCTGGCGCTGTAAGCGCTCTAAACAGTGTTTCTGAGCATAACTTGGAGCAAAAGTGCAACTTTTGAAGAATGAACTGAAAACTCATATTTTGTTCTAAAACAGTGTTTGGATGTGATAACAAGCTGTTTTATCATGTTTGTAAGGTTACACATGCATTTCCTAACAAGTAGGTAAGGCTTGCATTAAGGCGTTCAAAACAGCGTTTGCTGGCGTTGGTAAGAGCTCTAAACAGTGTTTCTGAGCATAACTTGCAGCAAAAGTGCAACTTTTGAAGAATGAACTGAAAACTCATATTTTGTTCTAAAACAGTGTTTGGATGTGATAACAAGCTGTTTTATCATGTTTGTAAGGTTACACATGCATTTCCTAACAAGTAGGTAAGGCTTGCATTAAGGCGTTCAAAACAGCGTTTGCTGGCGTTGTAAGAGCTCTAAACAGTGTTTCTGAGCATAACTTGTGGCAAAAGTGCAACTTTTGAAGAATGAAAAGAAAACTCATATTTTGAATGAAACAGTGTTTGGATGTGATATTAAGCTGTTTTATCATGTTTGTAATGTTACACATCCATTTTCTAACAAGTAGTAAGTCTTGCATTAAGGCGTTCAAAACAGCGTTTGCTGGCGCTGTAAGCGCTCTAAAACAGTGTTTCTGAGCATAACTTGGAGCAAAAGTGCAACTTTTGAAGAATGAACTGAAAACTCATATTTTGTTCTAAAAACAGTGTTTGGATGTGATAACAAGCTGTTTTATCATGTTTGTAATGTTACACATCCATTTTCTAACAAGTAGTAAGTCTTGCATTAAGGCGTTCAAAACAGCGTTTGCTGGCGCTGCAAGCGCTCTAAACAGTGTTTCTGAGCATAACTTGGGAGCAAAAGTGCAACTTTTGAAGAATGAACTGAAAACTCATATTTTGTTCTAAAACAGTGTTTGGATGTGATAACAAGCTGTTTTATCATGTTTGTAAGGTTACACATGCATTTCCTAACAAGTAGGTAAGGCTTGCATTAAGGCGTTCAAAACAGCGTTTGCTGGCGTTGTAAGAGCTCTAAACAGTGTTTCTGAGCATAACTTGTGGCAAAAGTGCAACTTTTGAAGAATGAAAAGAAAACTCATATTTTGAATGAAAACAGTGTTTGGATGTGATAACAAGCTGTTTTATCATGTTTGTAATGTTACACATCCATTTTCTAACAAGTAGTAAGTCTTGCATTAAGGCGTTCAAAACAGCGTTTGCTGGCGCTGTAAGCGCTCTAAACAGTGTTTCTGAGCATAACTTGGAGCAAAAGTGCAACTTTTGAAGAATGAACTGAAAACTCATATTTTGTTCTAAAACAGTGTTTGGATGTGATAACAAGCTGTTTTATCATGTTTGTAAGGTTACACATGCATTTCCTAACAAGTAGGTAAGGCTTGCATTAAGGCGTTCAAAACAGCGTTTGCTGGCGTTGTAAGAGCTCTAAACAGTGTTTCTGAGCATAACTTGGAGCAAAAGTGCAACTTTTGAAGAATGAACTGAAAACTCATATTTTGTTCTAAAACAGTGTTTGGATGTGATAACAAGCTGTTTTATCATGTTTGTAAGGTTACACATGCATTTCCTAACAAGTAGGTAAGGCTTGCATTAAGGCGTTCAAAACAGCGTTTGCTTGGCGTTTGTAAGAGCTCTAAACAGTGTTTCTGAGCATAACTTGCAGCAAAAGTGCAACTTTTGAAGAATGAACTGAAAACTCATATTTTGTTCTAAAACAGTGTTTGGATGTGATAACAAGCTGTTTTATCATGTTTGTAAGGTTACACATGCATTTCCTAACAAGTAGGTAAGGCTTGCATTAAGGCGTTCAAAACAGCGTTTGCTGGCGCTGTAAGCGCTCTAAACAGTGTTTCTGAGCATAACTTGGAGCAAAAGTGCAACTTTTGAAGAATGAACTGAAAACTCATATTTTGTTCTAAAACAGTGTTTGGATGTGATAACAAGCTGTTTTATCATGTTTGTAAGGTTACACATCCATTTTCTAACAAGTAGTAAGTCTTGCATTAAGGCGTTCAAAACAGCGTTTGCTGGCGCTGTAAGCGCTCTAAACAGTGTTTCTGAGCATAACTTGGAGCAAAAGTGCAACTTTTGAAGAATGAACTGAAAACTCATATTTTGTTCTAAAACAGTGTTTGGATGTGATAACAAGCTGTTTTATCATGTTTGTAATGTTACACATGCATTTCCAAACAAGTAGTAAGTCTTGTATTAAGGCGTTCAAAACAGCGTTTGCTGGCGCTGTAAGCGCTCTAAACAGTGTTTCTGAGCATAACTTGGAGCAAAAGTGCAACTTTTGAAGAATGAACTGAAAACTCATATTTTGTTCTAAAACAGTGTTTGGATGTGATAACAAGCTGTTTTATCATGTTTGTAATGTTACACATCCATTTTCTAACAAGTAGTAAGTCTTGCATTAAGGCGTTCAAACAGCGTTTGCTGGCGCTGTAAGCGCTCTAAACAGTGTTTCTGAGCATAACTTGGAGCAAAAGTGCAACTTTTGAAGAATGAACTGAAAACTCATATTTTGTTCTAAAACAGTGTTTGGATGTGATAACAAGCTGTTTTATCATGTTTGTAAGGTTACACATGCATTTCCTAACAAGTAGGTAAGGCTTGCATTAAGGCGTTCAAAACAGCGTTTGCTGGCGTTGTAAGAGCTTCTAAACAGTGTTTCTGAGCATAACTTGCAGCAAAAGTGCAACTTTTGAAGAATGAACTGAAAACTCATATTTTGTTCTAAAACAGTGTTTGGATGTGATAACAAGCTGTTTTATCATGTTTGTAAGGTTACACATGCATTTCCTAACAAGTAGGTAAGGCTTGCATTAAGGCGTTCAAAACAGCGTTTGCTGGCGTTGTAAGAGCTCTAAACAGTGTTTCTGAGCATAACTTGTGGCAAAAGTGCAACTTTTGAAGAATGAAAAGAAAACTCATATTTTGAATGAAAACAGTGTTTGGATGTGATAACAAGCTGTTTTATCATGTTTGTAATGTTACACATCCATTTTCTAACAAGTAGTAAGTCTTGCATTAAGGCGTTCAAAACAGCGTTTGCTGGCGCTGTAAGCGCTCTAAACAGTGTTTCTGAGCATAACTTGGAGCAAAAGTGCAACTTTTGAAGAATGAACTGAAAACTCATATTTTGTTCTAAAACAGTGTTTGGATGTGATAACAAGCTGTTTTATCATGTTTGTAAGGTTACACATGCATTTCCTAACAAGTAGGTAAGGCTTGCATTAAGGCGTTCAAAACAGCGTTTGCTGGCGTTGTAAGAGCTCTAAACAGTGTTTCTGAGCATAACTTGGAGCAAAAGTGCAACTTTTGAAGAATGAACTGAAAACTCATATTTTGTTCTAAAACAGTGTTTGGATGTGATAACAAGCTGTTTTATCATGTTTGTAAGGTTACACATGCATTTCCTAACAAGTAGGTAAGGCTTGCATTAAGGCGTTCAAAACAGCGTTTGCTGGCGTTGTAAGAGCTCTAAACAGTGTTTCTGAGCATAACTTGCAGCAAAAGTGCAACTTTTGAAGAATGAACTGAAAACTCATATTTTGTTCTAAAACAGTGTTTGGATGTGATAACAAGCTGTTTTATCATGTTTGTAAGGTTACACATGCATTTCCTAACAAGTAGGTAAGGCTTGCATTAAGGCGTTCAAAACAGCGTTTGCTGGCGCTGTAAGGCGCTCTAAACAGTGTTTCTGAGCATAACTTGTGGCAAAAGTGCAACTTTTGAGGAATGAAAAGAAAACTCATAATTTGAATGAAAACAGTGTTTGGATGTGATAACAAGCTGTTTTATCATGTTTGTAATGTTACACATCCATTTTCTAACAAGTAGTAAGTCTTGCATTAAGGCGTTCAAAACAGCGTTTGCTGGCGCTGTAAGCGCTCTAAACAGTGTTTCTGAGCATAACTTGGAGCAAAAGTGCAACTTTTGAAGAATGAACTGAAAACTCATATTTTGTTCTAAAACAGTGTTTGGATGTGATAACAAGCTGTTTTATCATGTTTGTAAGGTTACACATGCATTTCCTAACAAGTAGGTAAGGCTTGCATTAAGGCGTTCAAAACAGCGTTTGCTGGCGTTGTAAGAGCTCTAAACAGTGTTTCTGAGCATAACTTGGAGCAAAAGTGCAACTTTTGAAGAATGAACTGAAAACTCATATTTTGTTCTAAAACAGTGTTTGGATGTGATAACAAGCTGTTTTATCATGTTTGTAATGTTACACATCCATTTTCTAACAAGTAGTAAGTCTTGCATTAAGGCGTTCAAAACAGCGTTTGCTGGCGCTGTAAGCGCTCTAAACAGTGTTTCTGAGCATAACTTGGAGCAAAAGTGCAACTTTTGAAGAATGAACTGAAAACTCATATTTTGTTCTAAAACAGTGTTTGGATGTGATAACAAGCTGTTTTATCATGTTTGTAAGGTTACACATGCATTTCCTAACAAGTAGGTAAGGCTTGCATTAAGGCGTTCAAAACAGCGTTTGCTGGCGTTGTAAGAGCTCTAAACAGTGTTTCTGAGCATAACTTGCAGCAAAAGTGCAACTTTTGAAGAATGAACTGAAAACTCATATTTTGTTCTAAAACAGTGTTTGGATGTGATAACAAGCTGTTTTATCATGTTTGTAAGGTTACACATGCATTTCCTAACAAGTAGGTAAGGCTTGCATTAAGGCGTTCAAAACAGCGTTTGCTGGCGTTGTAAGAGCTCTAAACAGTGTTTCTGAGCATAACTTGTGGCAAAAGTGCAACTTTTGAAGAATGAAAAGAAAACTCATATTTTGAATGAAAACAGTGTTTGGATGTGATAACAAGCTGTTTTATCATGTTTGTAATGTTACACATCCATTTTCTAACAAGTAGTAAGTCTTGCATTAAGGCGTTCAAAACAGCGTTTGCTGGCGCTGTAAGCGCTCTAAACAGTGTTTCTGAGCATAACTTGGAGCAAAAGTGCAACTTTTGAAGAATGAACTGAAAACTCATATTTTGTTCTAAAACAGTGTTTGGATGTGATAACAAGCTGTTTTTATCATGTTTGTAAGGTTACACATGCATTTCCTAACAAGTAGGTAAGGCTTGCATTAAGGCGTTCAAAACAGCGTTTGCTGGCGTTGTAAGAGCTCTAAACAGTGTTTCTGAGCATAACTTGGAGCAAAAGTGCAACTTTTGAAGAATGAACTGAAAACTCATATTTTGTTCTAAAACAGTGTTTGGATGTGATAACAAGCTGTTTTATCATGTTTGTAAGGTTACACATGCATTTCCTAACAAGTAGGTAAGGCTTGCATTAAGGCGTTCAAAAACAGCGTTTGCTGGCGTTTGTAAGAGCTCTAAACAGTGTTTCTGAGCATAACTTGCAGCAAAAGTGCAAACTTTTGAAGAATGAACTGAAAACTCATATTTTGTTCTAAAACAGTGTTTGGATGTGATAACAAGCTGTTTTATCATGTTTGTAAGGTTACACATGCATTTCCTAACAAGTAGGTAAGGCTTGCATTAAGGCGTTCAAAACAGCGTTTTGCTGGCGCTGTAAGCGCTCTAAACAGTGTTTCTGAGCATAACTTGTGGCAAAAGTGCAACTTTTTGAGGAATGAAAAGAAAACTCATAATTTGAATGAAAACAGTGTTTGGATGTGATAACAAGCTGTTTTATCATGTTTGTAATGTTACACATCCATTTTCTAACAAGTAGTAAGTCTTGCATTAAGGCGTTCAAAACAGCGTTTGCTGGCGCTGTAAGCGCTCTAAACAGTGTTTCTGAGCATAACTTGGAGCAAAAGTGCAACTTTTGAAGAATGAACTGAAAACTCATATTTTGTTCTAAAACAGTGTTTGGATGTGATAACAAGCTGTTTTATCATGTTTGTAAGGTTACACATGCATTTCCTAACAAGTAGGTAAGGCTTGCATTAAGGCGTTCAAAACAGCGTTTGCTGGCGTTGGTAAGAGCTCTAAACAGTGTTTCTGAGCATAACTTGGAGCAAAAGTGCAACTTTTGAAGAATGAACTGAAAACTCATATTTTGTTCTAAAACAGTGTTTGGATGTGATAACAAGCTGTTTTAACATGTTTGTAAGGTTACACATGCATTTCCTAACAAGTAGGTAAGGCTTGCATTAAGGCGTTCAAAACAGCGTTTGCTGGCGTTGTAAGAGCTCTAAACAGTGTTTCTGAGCATAACTTGTGGCCAAAAGTGCAACTTTTGAAGAATGAAAAGAAAACTCATATTTTGAATGAAAACAGTGTTTGGATGTGATAACAAGCTGTTTTATCATGTTTGTAATGTTACACATCCATTTTCTAACAAGTAGTAAGTCTTTGCATTAAGGCGTTCAAAACAGCGTTTGCTGGCGCTGTAAGCGCTCTAAACAGTGTTTCTGAGCATAACTTGGAGCAAAAGTGCAACTTTTGAAGAATGAACTGAAAACTCATATTTTGTTCTAAAACAGTGTTTGGATGTGATAACAAGCTGTTTTATCATGTTTGTAAGGTTACACATGCATTTCCTAACAAGTAGGTAAGGCTTGCATTAAGGCGTTCAAAACAGCGTTTGCTGGCGCTGTAAGCGCTCTAAACAGTGTTTCTGAGCATAACTTGTGGCAAAAGTGCAACTTTTGAGGAATGAAAGAAAAGAAACTCATATTTTGAATGAAAACAGTGTTTGGATGTGATAACAAGCTGTTTTATCATGTTTGAAATGTTACACATCCATTTTCTAACAAGTAGTAAGTCTTGCATTAAGGCGTTTCAAAACAGCGTTTTGCTGGCGCTGTAAGCGCTCTAAACAGTGTTTCTGAGCATAACTTGGAGCAAAAGTGCAACTTTTGAAGAATGAACTGAAAACTCATATTTTGTTCTAAAACAGTGTTTGGATGTGATAACAAGCTGTTTTATCATGTTTGTAAGGTTACACATGCATTTCCTAACAAGTAGGTAAGGCTTGCATTAAGGCGTTCAAAACAGCGTTTGCTGGCGTTTGTAAGAGCTCTAAACAGTGTTTCTGAGCATAACTTGGAGCAAAAGTGCAACTTTTGAAGAATGAACTGAAAACTCATATTTTGTTCTAAAACAGTGTTTGGATGTGATAACAAGCTGTTTTAACATGTTTGTAAGGTTACACATGCATTTCCTAACAAGTAGGTAAGGCTTGCATTAAGGCGTTCAAAACAGCGTTTGCTGGCGTTGTAAGAGCTCTAAACAGTGTTTCTGAGCATAAACTTGTGGCAAAAGTGCAACTTTTGAAGAATGAAAAGAAAACTCATATTTTGAATGAAAACAGTGTTTGGATGTGATAACAAGCTGTTTTATCATGTTTGTAATGTTACACATCCATTTTCTAACAAGTAGTAAGTCTTGCATTAAGGCGTTCAAAACAGCGTTTGCTGGCGCTGTAAGCGCTCTAAACAGGTGTTTCTGAGCATAACTTGGAGCAAAAGTGCAACTTTTGAAGAATGAACTGAAAACTCATATTTTGTTCTAAAACAGTGTTGGATGTGATAACAAGCTGTTTTATCATGTTTGTAAGGTTACACATGCATTTCCTAACAAGTAGGTAAGGCTTGCATTAAGGCGTTCAAAACAGCGTTTGCTGGCGCTGTAAGCGCTCTAAACAGTGTTTCTGAGCATAACTTGTGGCAAAAGTGCAACTTTTGAGGAATGAAAAGAAAACTCATATTTTGAATGAAAAACAGTGTTTGGATGTGATAACAAGCTGTTTTATCATGTTTGTAATGTTACACATCCATTTTCTAACAAGTAGTAAGTCTTGCATTAAGGCGTTTCAAAACAGCGTTTTGCTGGCGCTGTAAGCGCTCTAAACAGTGTTTCTGAGCATAACTTGGAGCAAAAGTGCAACTTTTGAAGAATGAACTGAAAACTCATATTTTGTTCTAAAACAGTGTTTGGATGTGATAACAAGCTGTTTTATCATGTTTGTAAGGTTACACATGCATTTCCTAACAAGTAGGTAAGGCTTGCATTAAGGCGTTCAAAACAGCGTTTGCTGGCGTTGTAAGAGCTCTAACAGTGTTTCTGAGCATAACTTGGAGCAAAAGTGCAACTTTTGAAGAATGAACTGAAACTCATATTTTGTTCTAAAACAGTGTTTGGATGTGATAACAAGCTGTTTTAACATGTTTGTAAGGTTACACATGCATTTCCTAACAAGTAGGTAAGGCTTGCATTAAGGCGTTCAAAACAGCGTTTGCTGGCGTTGTAAGAGCTCCTAAACAGTGTTTCTGAGCATAACTTGTGGCAAAAGTGCAACTTTTGAAGAATGAAAAGAAAACTCATATTTTGAATGAAAACAGTGTTTGGATGTGATAACAAGCTGTTTTTATCATGTTTGTAATGTTACACATCCATTTTTCTAACAAGTAGTAAGTCTTGCATTAAGGCGTTCAAAACAGCGTTTGCTGGCGCTGTAAGCGCTCTAAACAGTGTTTCTGAGCATAACTTGGAGCAAAAGTGCAACTTTTGAAGAATGAACTGAAAACTCATATTTTGTTCTAAAACAGTGTTTGGATGTGATAACAAGCTGTTTTATCATGTTTGTAAGGTTACACATGCATTTCCTAACAAGTAGGTAAGGCTTGCATTAAGGCGTTCAAAACAGCGTTTGCTGGCGTTGTAAGAGCTCTAAACAGTGTTTCTGAGCATAACTTGGAGCAAAAGTGCAACTTTTTGAAGAATGAACTGAAAACTCATATTTTGTTCTAAAACAGTGTTTGGATGTGATAACAAGCTGTTTTATCATGTTTGTAAGGTTACACATGCATTTCTAACAAGTAGGTAAGGCTTGCATTAAGGCGTTCAAAACAGCGTTTTGCTGGCGTTGTAAGAGCTCTAAACAGTGTTTCTGAGCATAACTTGCAGCAAAAGTGCAACTTTTGAAGAATGAACTGAAAACTCATATTTTGTTCTAAAACAGTGTTTGGATGTGATAACAAGCTGTTTTATCATGTTTGTAAGGTTACACATGCATTTCCTAACAAGTAGGTAAGGCTTGCATTAAGGCGTTCAAAACAGCGTTTGCTGGCGCTGTAAGCGCTCTAAACAGTGTTTCTGAGCATAACTTGTGGCAAAAGTGCAACTTTTGAGGAATGAAAAGAAAACTCATATTTTGAATGAAAACAGTGTTTGGATGTGATAACAGCTGTTTTATCATGTTTGTAATGTTACACATCCATTTTCTAACAAGTAGTAAGTCTTGCATTAAGGCGTTCAAAACAGCGTTTGCTGGCGCTGTAAGCGCTCTAAACAGTGTTTCTGAGCATAACTTGGAGCAAAAGTGCCAACTTTTGAAGAATGAACTGAAAACTCATATTTTGTTCTAAAACAGTGTTTGGATGTGATAACAAGCTGTTTTTATCATGTTTGTAAGGTTACACATGCATTTCCTAACAAGTAGGTAAGGCTTGCATTAAGGCGTTCAAAACAGCGTTTTGCTGGCGTTGTAAGAGCTCTAAACAGTGTTTCTGAGCATAACTTGGAGCAAAAGTGCAACTTTTGAAGAATGAACTGAAAACTCATATTTTGTTCTAAAACAGTGTTTGGATGTGATAACAAGCTGTTTTAACATGTTTGTAAGGTTACACATGCATTTCCTAACAAGTAGGTAAGGCTTGCATTAAGGCGTTCAAAACAGCGTTTGCTGGCGTTGTAAGAGCTCTAAACAGTGTTTCTGAGCATAACTTGTGGCAAAAGTGCAACTTTTGAGAATGAAAAGAAAACTCATATTTTGAATGAAAACAGTGTTTGGATGTGATAACAAGCTGTTTTATCATGTTTTGTAATGTTACACATCCATTTTCTAACAAGTAGTAAGTCTTGCATTAAGGCGTTCAAAACAGCGTTTGCTGGCGCTGTAAGCGCTCTAAACAGTGTTTCTGAGCATAACTTGGAGCAAAAGTGCAACTTTTGAAGAATGAACTGAAACTCATATTTTGTTCTAAAACAGTGTTTGGATGTGATAACAAGCTGTTTTAATCATGTTTGTAAGGTTACACATGCATTTCCTAACAAGTAGGTAAGGCTTGCATTAAGGCGTTCAAAACAGCGTTTTGCTGGCGTTGTAAGAGCTCTAAACAGTGTTTCTGAGCATAACTTGGAGCAAAAGTGCAACTTTTGAAGAATGAACTGAAAACTCATATTTTGTTCTAAAACAGTGTTTGGATGTGATAACAAGCTGTTTTATCATGTTTGTAAGGTTACACATGCATTTCCTAACAAGTAGGTAAGGCTTGCATTAAGGCGTTCAAAACAGCGTTTGCTGGCGTTGTAAGAGCTCTAAACAGTGTTTCTGAGCATAACTTGCAGCAAAAGTGCAACTTTTGAAGAATGAACTGAAAACTCATATTTTGTTCTAAAACAGTGTTTGGATGTGATAACAAGCTGTTTTATCATGTTTGTAAGGTTACACATGCATTTCCTAACAAGTAGGTAAGGCTTGCATTAAGGCGTTCAAAACAGCGTTTGCTGGCGCTGTAAGCGCTCCTAAACAGTGTTTCTGAGCATAACTTGTGGCAAAAGTGCAACTTTTGAAGAATGAAAAGAAAACTCATATTTTGAATGAAAACAGTGTTTGGATGTGATAACAAGCTGTTTTATCATGTTTGTAATGTTACACATCCATTTTCTAACAAGTAGTAAGTCTTGCATTAAGGCGTTCAAAACAGCGTTTTGCTGGCGCTGTAAGCGCTCTAAACAGTGTTTCTGAGCATAACTTGGAGCAAAAGTGCAACTTTTGAAGAATGAACTGAAAACTCATATTTTGTTCTAAAACAGTGTTTGGATGTGATAACAAGCTGTTTTATCATGTTTGTAAGGTTACACATGCATTTCCTAACAAGTAGGTAAGGCTTGCATTAAGGCGTTCAAAACAGCGTTTGCTGGCGCTGTAAGCGCTCTAAACAGTGTTTCTGAGCATAACTTGTGGCAAAAGTGCAACTTTTGAGGAATGAAAAGAAAACTCATATTTTGAATGAAAACAGTGTTTGGATGTGATAACAAGCTGTTTTTATCATGTTTGTAATGTACACATCCATTTTCTAACAAGTAGTAAGTCTTGCATTAAGGTGTTCAAAACAGCGTTTTGCTGGCGCTGTAAGCGCTCTAAACAGTGTTTCTGAGCATAACTTGGAGCAAAAGTGCAACTTTTGAAGAATGAACTGGAAAACTCATATTTTGTTCTAAAACAGTGTTTGGATGTGATAACAAGCTGTTTTAACATGTTTGTAAGGTTACACATGCATTTCCTAACAAGTAGGTAAGGCTTGCAATTAAGGCGTTCTAAACAGCGTTTTGCTGGCGTTGTAAGAGCTCTAAACAGTGTTTCTGAGCATAACTTGTGGCAAAAGTGCAACTTTTTGAAGAATGAAAAAGAAAAACTCTATTTTGAATGAAAACAGTGTTTGGATGTGATAACAAGCTGTTTTATCATGTTTGTAATGTTACACATCCATTTTCTAACAAGTAGTAAGTCTTGCATTAAGGCGTTCAAAACAGCGTTTGCTGGCGCTGTAAGCGCTCTAAACAGTGTTTCTGAGCATAACTTGGAGCAAAAGTGCAACTTTTGAAGAATGAACTGAAAACTCATATTTGTTCTAAAACAGTGTTTGGATGTGATAACAAGCTGTTTTATCATGTTTGTAAGGTTACACATGCATTTCCTAACAAGTAGGTAAGGCTTGCATTAAGGCGTTCAAAACAGCGTTTGCTGGCGTTGTAAGAGCTCTAAACAGTGTTTCTGAGCATAACTTGGAGCAAAAGTGCAACTTTTGAAGAATGAACTGAAAACTCATATTTTGTTCTAAAACAGTGTTTGGATGTGATAACAAGCTGTTTTATCATGTTTGTAAGGTTACACATGCATTTCCTAACAAGTAGGGTAAGGCTTGCATTAAGGCGTTCAAAACAGCGTTTGCTGGCGTTGTAAGAGCTCTAAACAGTGTTTCTGAGCATAACTTGCAGCAAAAGTGCAACTTTTGAAGAATGAACTGAAAACTCATATTTTGTTCTAAAAACAGTGTTTGGATGTGATAACAAGCTGTTTTATCATGTTTGTAAGGTTACACATGCATTTCCTAACAAGTAGGTAAGGCTTGCATTAAGGCGTTCAAAACAGCGTTTGCTGGCGCTGTAAGCGCTCTAAACAGTGTTTCTGAGCATAACTTGTGGCAAAAGTGCAACTTTTGAAGAATGAAAAGAAAACTCATATTTTGAATGAAAACAGTGTTTGGATGTGATAACAAGCTGTTTTATCATGTTTGTAATGTTACACATCCATTTTCTAACAAGTAGTAAGTCTTGCATTAAGGCGTTCAAAACAGCGTTTGCTGGCGCTGTAAGCGCTCTAAACAGTGTTTCTGAGCATAACTTGGAGCAAAAGTGCAACTTTTGAAGAATGAACTGAAAACTCATATTTTGTTCTAAAACAGTGTTTGGATGTGATAACAAGCTGTTTTTATCATGTTTGTAATGTTACACATGCATTTCCAAACAAGTAGTAAGTCTTGTATTAAGGCGTTCAAAACAGCGTTTGCTGGCGCTGTAAGCGCTCTAAACAGTGTTTCTGAGCATAACTTGTGGCAAAAGTGCAACTTTTGAGGAATGAAAAGAAAACTCATATTTTGAATGAAAACAGTGTTTGGATGTGATAACAAGCTGTTTTATCATGTTTGTAATGTTACACATCCATTTTCTAACAAGTAGTAAGTCTTGCATTAAGGCGTTCAAAACAGCGTTTGCTGGCGCTGTAAGCGCTCTAAACAGTGTTTCTGAGCATAACTTGGAGCAAAAGTGCAACTTTTGAAGAATGAACTGAAAACTCATATTTTTGTTCTAAAACAGTGTTTGGATGTGATAACAAGCTGTTTTATCATGTTTGTAATGTTACACATCCATTTTCTAACAAGTAGTAAGTCTTGCATTAAGGCGTTCAAAACAGC
>NW_027507215.1:0-72221 GCF_052324685.1 Brachyhypopomus gauderio | reverse complement strand
TGTGATAACAAGCTGTTTTATCATGTTTGTAATGTTACACATGCATTTCCATACAAGTAGTAAGTCTTGCATTAAGGCGTTCAAAACAGCGTTTGCTGGCGCTGTAAGCGCTCTAAACAGTGTTTCTGAGCATAACTTGTGGCAAAAGTGCAACTTTTGAAGAATGAACTGAAAACTCATATTTTGTTCCAAAACAGTGTTTGGATGTGATAACAAGCTGTTTTATCATGTTTGTAATGTTACACATGCATTTCCAAACAAGTAGTAAGTCTTGTATTAAGGCGTTCAAAACAGCGTTTGCTGGCGCTGTAAGCGCTCTAAAGAGTGTTTCTGAGCATAACTTGGAGCAAAAGTGCAACTTTTGAAGAATGAACTGAAACTCATATTTTGTTCCAAAACTGTGTTTGGATGTGATAACAAGCTGTTTTATCATGTTTGTAATGTTACACATGCAATTCCAAACAAGTAGTAAGTCTTGTATTAAGGCGTTCAAAACAGCGTTTGCTGGCGCTGTAAGCGCTCTAAAGAGGTTGATCTTACTGGAGCATAACTTGAGAAGTGAACTTGAAAACTCATATTTTGTTCGAAAACAGTGTTTGGATGTGATAACAAGCTGTTTTATCATGTTTGTAATGTTACACATCCATTTCCATACAAGTAGTAAGTCTTGTATTAAGGCGTTCAAAACAGCGTTTGCTGGCGCTGTAAGCGCTCTAAACAGTGTTTCTGAGCATAACTTGGGGCAAAAGTGCAACTTTTCAAGAATGAAAAGAAAACTCATATTTTGAATGAAAACAGTGTTTGGATGTGATAACAAGCTGTTTTATCATGTTTGTAATGTTACACATCCATTTCCATACAAGTAGTAAGTCTTGTATTAAGGCGTTCAAAACAGCGTTTGCTGGCGCTGTAAGCGCTCTAAACAGTGTTTCTGAGCATAACTTGGGGCAAAAGTGCAACTTTTCAAGAATGAAAAGAAAACTCATATTTTGAATGAAAACAGTGTTTGGATGTGATAACAAGCTGTTTTATCATGTTTGTAATGTTACACATCCATTTCCATACAAGTAGTAAGTCTTGTATTAAGGCGTTCAAAACAGCGTTTGCTGGCGCTGTAAGCGCTCTAAACAGTGTTTCTGAGCATAACTTGGAGCAAAAGTGCAACTTTTGAAGAATGAACTGAAAACTCATATTTTGTTCCAAAACAGTGTTTGGATGTGATAACAAGCTGTTTTATCATGTTTGTAATGTTACACATGCATTTCCTAACAAGTAGTAAAGCTTGCATTAAGGCGTTCAAAACAGCGTTTTCTGGCGTTGTAAGAGCTCTAAACAGTGTTTCTGAGCATAACTTGGGGCAAAAGTGCAACTTTTCAAGAATGAAAAGAAAACTCATATTTTGAATGAAAACAGTGTTTGGATGTGATAACAAGCTGTTTTATCATGTTTGTAATGTTACACATCCATTTCCATACAAGTAGTAAGTCTTGTATTAAGGCGTTCAAAACAGCGTTTGCTGGCGCTGTAAGCGCTCTAAACAGTGTTTCTGAGCATAACTTGGGGCAAAAGTGCAACTTTTCAAGAATGAAAAGAAAACTCATATTTTGAATGAAAACAGTGTTTGGATGTGATAACAAGCTGTTTTTATCATGTTTGTAATGTTACACATCCATTTCCATACAAGTAGTAAGTCTTGTATTAAGGCGTTCAAAACAGCGTTTGCTGGCGCTGTAAGCGCTCTAAACAGTGTTTCTGAGCATAACTTGGGGCAAAAGTGCAACTTTTCAAGAATGAAAAGAAAACTCATATTTTGAATGAAAACAGTGTTTGGATGTGATAACAAGCTGTTTTATCATGTTTGTAATGTTACACATCCATTTCCATACAAGTAGTAAGTCTTGTATTAAGGCGTTCAAAACAGCGTTTGCTGGCGCTGTAAGCGCTCTAAACAGTGTTTCTGAGCATAACTTGGAGCAAAAGTGCAACTTTTGAAGAATGAACTGAAAACTCATATTTTGTTCCAAAACAGTGTTTGGATGTGATAACAAGCTGTTTTATCATGTTTGTAATGTTACACATGCATTTCCTAACAAGTAGTAAAGCTTGCATTAAGGCGTTCAAAACAGCGTTTTCTGGCGTTGTAAGAGCTCTAAACAGTGTTTCTGAGCATAACTTGGGGCAAAAGTGCAACTTTTCAAGAATGAAAAGAAAACTCATATTTTGAATGAAAACAGTGTTTGGATGTGATAACAAGCTGTTTTATCATGTTTGTAATGTTACACATCCATTTCCATACAAGTAGTAAGTCTTGTATTAAGGCGTTCAAAACAGCGTTTGCTGGCGCTGTAAGCGCTCTAAACAGTGTTTCTGAGCATAACTTGGAGCAAAAGTGCAACTTTTGAAGAATGAACTGAAAACTCATATTTTGTTCCAAAACAGTGTTTGGATGTGATAACAAGCTGTTTTATCATGTTTGTAATGTTACACATCCATTTCCATACAAGTAGTAAGTCTTGTATTAAGGCGTTCAAAACAGCGTTTGCTGGCGCTGTAAGCGCTCTAAACAGTGTTTCTGAGCATAACTTGGAGCAAAAGTGCAACTTTTGAAGAATGAACTGAAAACTCATATTTTGTTCCAAAACAGTGTTTGGATGTGATAACAAGCTGTTTTATCATGTTTGTAATGTTACACATGCATTTCCATACAAGTAGTAAGTCTTGCATTAAGGCGTTCAAAACAGCGTTTGCTGGCGCTGTAAGCGCTCTAAACAGTGTTTCTGAGCATAACTTGTGGCAAAAGTGCAACTTTTGAAGAATGAAAAGAAAACTCATATTTTGAATGAAAACAGTGTTTGGATGTGATAACAAGCTGTTTTATCATGTTTGTAATGTTACACATGCATTTCCAAACAAGTAGTAAGTCTTGTATTAAGGCGTTCAAAACAACGTTTGCTGGCGCTGTAAGCGCTCTAAACAGTGTTTCTGAGCATAACTTGGAGCAAAAGTGCAACTTTTGAAGAATGAACTGAAAACTCATATTTTGTTCTAAAACAGTGTTTGGATGTGATAACAAGCTGTTTTATCATGTTTGTAATGTTACACATGCATTTCCTAACAAGTAGGTAAGGCTTGCATTAAGGCGTTCAAAACAGCGTTTGCTGGCGTTGTAAGAGCTCTAAACAGTGTTTCTGAGCATAACTTGGGGCAAAAGTGCAACTTTTCAAGAATGAAAAGAAAACTCATATTTTGAATGAAAACAGTGTTTGGATGTGATAACAAGCTGTTTTATCATGTTTGTAATGTTACACATCCATTTCCATACAAGTAGTAAGTCTTGTATTAAGGCGTTCAAAACAGCGTTTGCTGGCGCTGTAAGCGCTCTAAACAGTGTTTCTGAGCATAACTTGTGGCAAAAGTGCAACTTTTGAAGAATGAACTGAAAACTCATATTTTGTTCCAAAACAGTGTTTGGATGTGATAACAAGCTGTTTTATCATGTTTGTAATGTTACACATGCATTTCCTAACAAGTAGTAAGGCTTGCATTAAGGCGTTCAAAACAGCGTTTTCTGGCGTTGTAAGAGCTCTAAACAGTGTTTCTGAGCATAACTTGGGGCAAAAGTGCAACTTTTCAAGAATGAAAAGAAAACTCATATTTTGAATGAAAACAGTGTTTGGATGTGATAACAAGCTGTTTTATCATGTTTGTAATGTTACACATCCATTTCCATACAAGTAGTAAGTCTTGTATTAAGGCGTTCAAAACAGCGTTTGCTGGCGCTGTAAGCGCTCTAAACAGTGTTTCTGAGCATAACTTGGGGCAAAAGTGCAACTTTTCAAGAATGAAAAGAAAACTCATATTTTGAATGAAAACAGTGTTTGGATGTGATAACAAGCTGTTTTATCATGTTTGTAATGTTACACATCCATTTCCATACAAGTAGTAAGTCTTGTAGTAAGGCGTTCAAAACAGCGTTTGCTGGCGCTGTAAGCGCTCTAAACAGTGTTTCTGAGCATAACTTGGAGCAAAAGTGCAACTTTTGAAGAATGAACTGAAAACTCATATTTTGTTCCAAAACAGTGTTTGGATGTGATAACAAGCTGTTTTATCATGTTTGTAATGTTACACATGCATTTCCTAACAAGTAGTAAGGCTTGCATTAAGGCGTTCAAAACAGCGTTTTCTGGCGTTGTAAGAGCTCTAAACAGTGTTTCTGAGCATAACTTGGGGCAAAAGTGCAACTTTTCAAGAATGAAAAGAAAACTCATATTTTGTTCCAAAACAGTGTTTGGATGTGATAACAAGCTGTTTTATCATGTTTGTAATGTTACACATGCATTTCCAAACAAGTAGTAAGTCTTGTATTAAGGCGTTCAAAACAGCGTTTGCTGGCGCTGTAAGCGCTCTAAAGAGTGTTTCTGAGCATAACTTGGAGCAAAAGTGCAACTTTTGAAGAATGAACTGAAAACTCATATTTTGTTCTAAAACAGTGTTTGGATGTGATAACAAGCTGTTTTATCATGTTTGTAATGTTACACATGCATTTCCTAACAAGTAGTAAGGCTTGCATTAAGGCGTTCAAAACAGCGTTTGCTGGCGTTGTAAGAGCTCTAAACAGTGTTTCTGAGCATAACTTGTGGCAAAAGTGCAACTTTTGAAGAATGAAAAGAAAACTCATATTTTGAATGAAAACAGTGTTTGGATGTGATAACAAGCTGTTTTATCATGTTTGTAATGTTACACATGCATTTCCAAACAAGTAGTAAGTCTTGTATTAAGGCGTTCAAAACAACGTTTGCTGGCGCTGTAAGCGCTCTAAACAGTGTTTCTGAGCATAACTTGGAGCAAAAGTGCAACTTTTGAAGAATGAACTGAAAACTCATATTTTGTTCTAAAACAGTGTTTGGATGTGATAACAAGCTGTTTTATCATGTTTGTAATGTTACACATGCATTTCCTAACAAGTAGGTAAGGCTTGCATTAAGGCGTTCAAAACAGCGTTTGCTGGCGTTGTAAGAGCTCTAAACAGTGTTTCTGAGCATAACTTGGGGCAAAAGTGCAACTTTTCAAGAACGAAAAGAAAACTCATATTTTGAATGAAAACAGTGTTTGGATGTGATAACAAGCTGTTTTATCATGTTTGTAATGTTACACATCCATTTCCATACAAGTAGTAAGTCTTGTATTAAGGCGTTCAAAACAGCGTTTGCTGGCGCTGTAAGCGCTCTAAACAGTGTTTCTGAGCATAACTTGTGGCAAAAGTGCAACTTTTGAAGAATGAACTGAAAACTCATATTTTGTTCCAAAACAGTGTTTGGATGTGATAACAAGCTGTTTTATCATGTTTGTAATGTTACACATGCATTTCCAAACAAGTAGTAAGTCTTGTATTAAGGCGTTCAAAACAGCGTTTGCTGGCGCTGTAAGCGCTCTAAAGAGTGTTTCTGAGCATAACTTGGAGCAAAAGTGCATCTTTTGAAGAATGAACTGAAAACTCATATTTTGTTCTAAAACAGTGTTTGGATGTGATAACAAGCTGTTTTATCATGTTTGTAATGTTACACATGCATTTCCTAACAAGTAGTAAGGCTTGCATTAAGGCGTTCAAAACAGCGTTTGCTGGCGTTGTAAGAGCTCTAAACAGTGTTTCTGAGCATAACTTGTGGCAAAAGTGCAACTTTTGAAGAATGAAAAGAAAACTCATATTTTGAATGAAAACAGTGTTTGGATGTGATAACAAGCTGTTTTATCATGTTTGTAATGTTACACATCCATTTCCATACAAGTAGTAAGTCTTGTATTAAGGCGTTCAAAACAGCGTTTGCTGGCGCTGTAAGCGCTCTAAACAGTGTTTCTGAGCACAACTTGGGGCAAAAGTGCAACTTTTCAAGAATGAAAAGAAAACTCATATTTTGAATGAAAACAGTGTTTGGATGTGATAACAAGCTGTTTTATCATGTTTGTAATGTTACACATCCATTTCCATACAAGTAGTAAGTCTTGTATTAAGGCGTTCAAAACAGCGTTTGCTGGCGCTGTAAGCGCTCTAAACAGTGTTTCTGAGCATAACTTGGGGCAAAAGTGCAACTTTTCAAGAATGAAAAGAAAACTCATATTTTGAATGAAAACAGTGTTTGGATGTGATAACAAGCTGTTTTATCATGTTTGTAATGTTACACATCCATTTCCATACAAGTAGTAAGTCTTGTATTAAGGCGTTCAAAACAGCGTTTGCTGGCGCTGTAAGCGCTCTAAACAGTGTTTCTGAGCATAACTTGGAGCAAAAGTGCAACTTTTGAAGAATGAACTGAAAACTCATATTTTGTTCCAAAACAGTGTTTGGATGTGATAACAAGCTGTTTTATCATGTTTGTAATGTTACACATGCATTTCCTAACAAGTAGTAAAGCTTGCATTAAGGCGTTCAAAACAGCGTTTTCTGGCGTTGTAAGAGCTCTAAACAGTGTTTCTGAGCATAACTTGGGGCAAAAGTGCAACTTTTCAAGAATGAAAAGAAAACTCATATTTTGAATGAAAACAGTGTTTGGATGTGATAACAAGCTGTTTTATCATGTTTGTAATGTTACACATCCATTTCCATACAAGTAGTAAGTCTTGTATTAAGGCGTTCAAAACAGCGTTTGCTGGCGCTGTAAGCGCTCTAAACAGTGTTTCTGAGCATAACTTGGAGCAAAAGTGCAACTTTTGAAGAATGAACTGAAAACTCATATTTTGTTCCAAAACAGTGTTTGGATGTGATAACAAGCTGTTTTATCATGTTTGTAATGTTACACATCCATTTCCATACAAGTAGTAAGTCTTGTATTAAGGCGTTCAAAACAGCGTTTGCTGGCGCTGTAAGCGCTCTAAACAGTGTTTCTGAGCATAACTTGGAGCAAAAGTGCAACTTTTGAAGAATGAACTGAAAACTCATATTTTGTTCCAAAACAGTGTTTGGATGTGATAACAAGCTGTTTTATCATGTTTGTAATGTTACACATGCATTTCCATACAAGTAGTAAGTCTTGCATTAAGGCGTTCAAAACAGCGTTTGCTGGCGCTGTAAGCGCTCTAAACAGTGTTTCTGAGCATAACTTGTGGCAAAAGTGCAACTTTTGAAGAATGAACTGAAAACTCATATTTTGTTCCAAAACAGTGTTTGGATGTGATAACAAGCTGTTTTATCATGTTTGTAATGTTACACATGCATTTCCAAACAAGTAGTAAGTCTTGTATTAAGGCGTTCAAAACAACGTTTGCTGGCGCTGTAAGCGCTCTAAACAGTGTTTCTGAGCATAACTTGGAGCAAAAGTGCAACTTTTGAAGAATGAACTGAAAACTCATATTTTGTTCTAAAACAGTGTTTGGATGTGATAACAAGCTGTTTTATCATGTTTGTAATGTTACACATGCATTTCCTAACAAGTAGGTAAGGCTTGCATTAAGGCGTTCAAAACAGCGTTTGCTGGCGTTGTAAGAGCTCTAAACAGTGTTTCTGAGCATAACTTGGGGCAAAAGTGCAACTTTTCAAGAATGAAAAGAAAACTCATATTTTGAATGAAAACAGTGTTTGGATGTGATAACAAGCTGTTTTATCATGTTTGTAATGTTACACATCCATTTCCATACAAGTAGTAAGTCTTGTATTAAGGCGTTCAAAACAGCGTTTGCTGGCGCTGTAAGCGCTCTAAACAGTGTTTCTGAGCATAACTTGTGGCAAAAGTGCAACTTTTGAAGAATGAACTGAAAACTCATATTTTGTTCCAAAACAGTGTTTGGATGTGATAACAAGCTGTTTTATCATGTTTGTAATGTTACACATGCATTTCCTAACAAGTAGTAAGGCTTGCATTAAGGCGTTCAAAACAGCGTTTTCTGGCGTTGTAAGAGCTCTAAACAGTGTTTCTGAGCATAACTTGGGGCAAAAGTGCAACTTTTCAAGAATGAAAAGAAAACTCATATTTTGAATGAAAACAGTGTTTGGATGTGATAACAAGCTGTTTTATCATGTTTGTAATGTTACACATCCATTTCCATACAAGTAGTAAGTCTTGTATTAAGGCGTTCAAAACAGCGTTTGCTGGCGCTGTAAGCGCTCTAAACAGTGTTTCTGAGCATAACTTGGGGCAAAAGTGCAACTTTTCAAGAATGAAAAGAAAACTCATATTTTGAATGAAAACAGTGTTTGGATGTGATAACAAGCTGTTTTATCATGTTTGTAATGTTACACATCCATTTCCATACAAGTAGTAAGTCTTGTAGTAAGGCGTTCAAAACAGCGTTTGCTGGCGCTGTAAGCGCTCTAAACAGTGTTTCTGAGCATAACTTGGAGCAAAAGTGCAACTTTTGAAGAATGAACTGAAAACTCATATTTTGTTCCAAAACAGTGTTTGGATGTGATAACAAGCTGTTTTATCATGTTTGTAATGTTACACATGCATTTCCTAACAAGTAGTAAGGCTTGCATTAAGGCGTTCAAAACAGCGTTTTCTGGCGTTGTAAGAGCTCTAAACAGTGTTTCTGAGCATAACTTGGGGCAAAAGTGCAACTTTTCAAGAATGAAAAGAAAACTCATATTTTGTTCCAAAACAGTGTTTGGATGTGATAACAAGCTGTTTTATCATGTTTGTAATGTTACACATGCATTTCCAAACAAGTAGTAAGTCTTGTATTAAGGCGTTCAAAACAGCGTTTGCTGGCGCTGTAAGCGCTCTAAAGAGTGTTTCTGAGCATAACTTGGAGCAAAAGTGCAACTTTTGAAGAATGAACTGAAAACTCATATTTTGTTCTAAAACAGTGTTTGGATGTGATAACAAGCTGTTTTATCATGTTTGTAATGTTACACATGCATTTCCTAACAAGTAGTAAGGCTTGCATTAAGGCGTTCAAAACAGCGTTTGCTGGCGTTGTAAGAGCTCTAAACAGTGTTTCTGAGCATAACTTGTGGCAAAAGTGCAACTTTTGAAGAATGAAAAGAAAACTCATATTTTGAATGAAAACAGTGTTTGGATGTGATAACAAGCTGTTTTATCATGTTTGTAATGTTACACATGCATTTCCAAACAAGTAGTAAGTCTTGTATTAAGGCGTTCAAAACAACGTTTGCTGGCGCTGTAAGCGCTCTAAACAGTGTTTCTGAGCATAACTTGGAGCAAAAGTGCAACTTTTGAAGAATGAACTGAAAACTCATATTTTGTTCTAAAACAGTGTTTGGATGTGATAACAAGCTGTTTTATCATGTTTGTAATGTTACACATGCATTTCCTAACAAGTAGGTAAGGCTTGCATTAAGGCGTTCAAAACAGCGTTTGCTGGCGTTGTAAGAGCTCTAAACAGTGTTTCTGAGCATAACTTGGGGCAAAAGTGCAACTTTTCAAGAATGAAAAGAAAACTCATATTTTGAATGAAAACAGTGTTTGGATGTGATAACAAGCTGTTTTATCATGTTTGTAATGTTACACATCCATTTCCATACAAGTAGTAAGTCTTGTATTAAGGCGTTCAAAACAGCGTTTGCTGGCGCTGTAAGCGCTCTAAACAGTGTTTCTGAGCATAACTTGTGGCAAAAGTGCAACTTTTGAAGAATGAACTGAAAACTCATATTTTGTTCCAAAACAGTGTTTGGATGTGATAACAAGCTGTTTTATCATGTTTGTAATGTTACACATGCATTTCCAAACAAGTAGTAAGTCTTGTATTAAGGCGTTCAAAACAGCGTTTGCTGGCGCTGTAAGCGCTCTAAAGAGTGTTTCTGAGCATAACTTGGAGCAAAAGTGCAACTTTTGAAGAATGAACTGAAAACTCATATTTTGTTCTAAAACAGTGTTTGGATGTGATAACAAGCTGTTTTATCATGTTTGTAATGTTACACATGCATTTCCTAACAAGTAGTAAGGCTTGCATTAAGGCGTTCAAAACAGCGTTTGCTGGCGTTGTAAGAGCTCTAAACAGTGTTTCTGAGCATAACTTGTGGCAAAAGTGCAACTTTTGAAGAATGAAAAGAAAACTCATATTTTGAATGAAAACAGTGTTTGGATGTGATAACAAGCTGTTTTATCATGTTTGTAATGTTACACATGCATTTCCAAACAAGTAGTAAGTCTTGTATTAAGGCGTTCAAAACAACGTTTGCTGGCGCTGTAAGCGCTCTAAACAGTGTTTCTGAGCATAACTTGGAGCAAAAGTGCAACTTTTGAAGAATGAACTGAAAACTCATATTTTGTTCTAAAACAGTGTTTGGATGTGATAACAAGCTGTTTTATCATGTTTGTAATGTTACACATGCATTTCCTAACAAGTAGGTAAGGCTTGCATTAAGGCGTTCAAAACAGCGTTTGCTGGCGTTGTAAGAGCTCTAAACAGTGTTTCTGAGCATAACTTGGGGCAAAAGTGCAACTTTTCAAGAATGAAAAGAAAACTCATATTTTGAATGAAAACAGTGTTTGGATGTGATAACAAGCTGTTTTATCATGTTTGTAATGTTACACATCCATTTCCATACAAGTAGTAAGTCTTGTATTAAGGCGTTCAAAACAGCGTTTGCTGGCGCTGTAAGCGCTCTAAACAGTGTTTCTGAGCATAACTTGGGGCAAAAGTGCAACTTTTCAAGAATGAAAAGAAAACTCATATTTTGAATGAAAACAGTGTTTGGATGTGATAACAAGCTGTTTTATCATGTTTGTAATGTTACACATCCATTTCCATACAAGTAGTAAGTCTTGTATTAAGGCGTTCAAAACAGCGTTTGCTGGCGCTGTAAGCGCTCTAAACAGTGTTTCTGAGCATAACTTGGAGCAAAAGTGCAACTTTTGAAGAATGAACTGAAAACTCATATTTTGTTCCAAAACAGTGTTTGGATGTGATAACAAGCTGTTTTATCATGTTTGTAATGTTACACATCCATTTCCATACAAGTAGTAAGTCTTGTATTAAGGCGTTCAAAACAGCGTTTGCTGGCGCTGTAAGCGCTCTAAACAGTGTTTCTGAGCATAACTTGGAGCAAAAGTGCAACTTTTGAAGAATGAACTGAAAACTCATATTTTGTTCCAAAACAGTGTTTGGATGTGATAACAAGCTGTTTTATCATGTTTGTAATGTTACACATGCATTTCCATACAAGTAGTAAGTCTTGCATTAAGGCGTTCAAAACAGCGTTTGCTGGCGCTGTAAGCGCTCTAAACAGTGTTTCTGAGCATAACTTGTGGCAAAAGTGCAACTTTTGAAGAATGAACTGAAAACTCATATTTTGTTTCCAAAACAGTGTTTGGATGTGATAACAAGCTGTTTTATCATGTTTGTAATGTTACACATGCATTTCCAAACAAGTAGTAAGTCTTGTATTAAGGCGTTCAAAACAGCGTTTGCTGGCGCTGTAAGCGCTCTAAAGAGTGTTTCTGAGCATAACTTGGAGCAAAAGTGCAACTTTTGAAGAATGAACTGAAAACTCATATTTTGTTCTAAAACAGTGTTTGGATGTGATAACAAGCTGTTTTATCATGTTTGTAATGTTACACATGCATTTCCTAACAAGTAGTAAGGCTTGCATTAAGGCGTTCAAAACAGCGTTTGCTGGCGTTGTAAGAGCTCTAAACAGTGTTTCTGAGCATAACTTGTGGCAAAAGTGCAACTTTTGAAGAATGAAAAGAAAACTCATATTTTGAATGAAAACAGTGTTTGGATGTGATAACAAGCTGTTTTATCATGTTTGTAATGTTACACATCCATTTCCATACAAGTAGTAAGTCTTGTATTAAGGCGTTCAAAACAGCGTTTGCTGGCGCTGTAAGCGCTCTAAACAGTGTTTCTGAGCATAACTTGGAGCAAAAGTGCAACTTTTGAAGAATGAACTGAAAACTCATATTTTGTTCCAAAACAGTGTTTGGATGTGATAACAAGCTGTTTTATCATGTTTGTAATGTTACACATCCATTTCCATACAAGTAGTAAGTCTTGTATTAAGGCGTTCAAAACAGCGTTTGCTGGCGCTGTAAGCGCTCTAAACAGTGTTTCTGAGCATAACTTGGAGCAAAAGTGCAACTTTTGAAGAATGAACTGAAAACTCATATTTTGTTCCAAAACAGTGTTTGGATGTGATAACAAGCTGTTTTATCATGTTTGTAATGTTACACATGCATTTCCATACAAGTAGTAAGTCTTGCATTAAGGCGTTCAAAACAGTGTTTGCTGGCGCTGTAAGCGCTCTAAACAGTGTTTCTGAGCATAACTTGTGGCAAAAGTGCAACTTTTGAAGAATGAACTGAAAACTCATATTTTGTTCCAAAACAGTGTTTGGATGTGATAACAAGCTGTTTTATCATGTTTGTAATGTTACACATGCATTTCCAAACAAGTAGTAAGTCTTGTATTAAGGCGTTCAAAACAGCGTTTGCTGGCGCTGTAAGCGCTCTAAAGAGTGTTTCTGAGCATAACTTGGAGCAAAAGTGCAACTTTTGAAGAATGAACTGAAAACTCATATTTTGTTCTAAAACAGTGTTTGGATGTGATAACAAGCTGTTTTATCATGTTTGTAATGTTACACATGCATTTCCTAACAAGTAGTAAGGCTTGCATTAAGGCGTTCAAAACAGCGTTTGCTGGCGTTGTAAGAGCTCTAAACAGTGTTTCTGAGCATAACTTGTGGCAAAAGTGCAACTTTTGAAGAATGAAAAGAAAACTCATATTTTGAATGAAAACAGTGTTTGGATGTGATAACAAGCTGTTTTATCATGTTTGTAATGTTACACATGCATTTCCAAACAAGTAGTAAGTCTTGTATTAAGGCGTTCAAAACAACGTTTGCTGGCGCTGTAAGCGCTCTAAACAGTGTTTCTGAGCATAACTTGGAGCAAAAGTGCAACTTTTGAAGAATGAACTGAAAACTCATATTTTGTTCTAAAACAGTGTTTGGATGTGATAACAAGCTGTTTTATCATGTTTGTAATGTTACACATGCATTTCCTAACAAGTAGGTAAGGCTTGCATTAAGGCGTTCAAAACAGCGTTTGCTGGCGTTGTAAGAGCTCTAAACAGTGTTTCTGAGCATAACTTGGGGCAAAAGTGCAACTTTTCAAGAATGAAAAGAAAACTCATATTTTGAATGAAAACAGTGTTTGGATGTGATAACAAGCTGTTTTATCATGTTTGTAATGTTACACATCCATTTCCATACAAGTAGTAAGTCTTGTATTAAGGCGTTCAAAACAGCGTTTGCTGGCGCTGTAAGCGCTCTAAACAGTGTTTCTGAGCATAACTTGTGGCAAAAGTGCAACTTTTGAAGAATGAACTGAAAACTCATATTTTGTTCCAAAACAGTGTTTGGATGTGATAACAAGCTGTTTTATCATGTTTGTAATGTTACACATGCATTTCCAAACAAGTAGTAAGTCTTGTATTAAGGCGTTCAAAACAGCGTTTGCTGGCGCTGTAAGCGCTCTAAAGAGTGTTTCTGAGCATAACTTGGAGCAAAAGTGCAACTTTTGAAGAATGAACTGAAAACTCATATTTTGTTCTAAAACAGTGTTTGGATGTGATAACAAGCTGTTTTATCATGTTTGTAATGTTACACATGCATTTCCTAACAAGTAGTAAGGCTTGCATTAAGGCGTTCAAAACAGCGTTTGCTGGCGTTGTAAGAGCTCTAAACAGTGTTTCTGAGCATAACTTGTGGCAAAAGTGCAACTTTTGAAGAATGAAAAGAAAACTCATATTTTGAATGAAAACAGTGTTTGGATGTGATAACAAGCTGTTTTATCATGTTTGTAATGTTACACATGCATTTCCAAACAAGTAGTAAGTCTTGTATTAAGGCGTTCAAAACAACGTTTGCTGGCGCTGTAAGCGCTCTAAACAGTGTTTCTGAGCATAACTTGGAGCAAAAGTGCAACTTTTGAAGAATGAACTGAAAACTCATATTTTGTTCTAAAACAGTGTTTGGATGTGATAACAAGCTGTTTTATCATGTTTGTAATGTTACACATGCATTTCCTAACAAGTAGGTAAGGCTTGCATTAAGGCGTTCAAAACAGCGTTTGCTGGCGTTGTAAGAGCTCTAAACAGTGTTTCTGAGCATAACTTGGGGCAAAAGTGCAACTTTTCAAGAATGAAAAGAAAACTCATATTTTGAATGAAAACAGTGTTTGGATGTGATAACAAGCTGTTTTATCATGTTTGTAATGTTACACATCCATTTCCATACAAGTAGTAAGTCTTGTATTAAGGCGTTCAAAACAGCGTTTGCTGGCGCTGTAAGCGCTCTAAACAGTGTTTCTGAGCATAACTTGGGGCAAAAGTGCAACTTTTCAAGAATGAAAAGAAAACTCATATTTTGAATGAAAACAGTGTTTGGATGTGATAACAAGCTGTTTTATCATGTTTGTAATGTTACACATCCATTTCCATACAAGTAGTAAGTCTTGTATTAAGGCGTTCAAAACAGCGTTTGCTGGCGCTGTAAGCGCTCTAAACAGTGTTTCTGAGCATAACTTGGAGCAAAAGTGCAACTTTTGAAGAATGAACTGAAAACTCATATTTTGTTCCAAAACAGTGTTTGGATGTGATAACAAGCTGTTTTATCATGTTTGTAATGTTACACATCCATTTCCATACAAGTAGTAAGTCTTGTATTAAGGCGTTCAAAACAGCGTTTGCTGGCGCTGTAAGCGCTCTAAACAGTGTTTCTGAGCATAACTTGGAGCAAAAGTGCAACTTTTGAAGAATGAACTGAAAACTCATATTTTGTTCCAAAACAGTGTTTGGATGTGATAACAAGCTGTTTTATCATGTTTGTAATGTTACACATGCATTTCCATACAAGTAGTAAGTCTTGCATTAAGGCGTTCAAAACAGCGTTTGCTGGCGCTGTAAGCGCTCTAAACAGTGTTTCTGAGCATAACTTGTGGCAAAAGTGCAACTTTTGAAGAATGAACTGAAAACTCATATTTTGTTCCAAAACAGTGTTTGGATGTGATAACAAGCTGTTTTATCATGTTTGTAATGTTACACATGCATTTCCAAACAAGTAGTAAGTCTTGTATTAAGGCGTTCAAAACAGCGTTTGCTGGCGCTGTAAGCGCTCTAAAGAGTGTTTCTGAGCATAACTTGGAGCAAAAGTGCAACTTTTGAAGAATGAACTGAAAACTCATATTTTGTTCTAAAACAGTGTTTGGATGTGATAACAAGCTGTTTTATCATGTTTGTAATGTTACACATGCATTTCCTAACAAGTAGTAAGGCTTGCATTAAGGCGTTCAAAACAGCGTTTGCTGGCGTTGTAAGAGCTCTAAACAGTGTTTCTGAGCATAACTTGTGGCAAAAGTGCAACTTTTGAAGAATGAAAAGAAAACTCATATTTTGAATGAAAACAGTGTTTGGATGTGATAACAAGCTGTTTTATCATGTTTGTAATGTTACACATGCATTTCCAAACAAGTAGTAAGTCTTGTATTAAGGCGTTCAAAACAACGTTTGCTGGCGCTGTAAGCGCTCTAAACAGTGTTTCTGAGCATAACTTGGAGCAAAAGTGCAACTTTTGAAGAATGAACTGAAAACTCATATTTTGTTCTAAAACAGTGTTTGGATGTGATAACAAGCTGTTTTATCATGTTTGTAATGTTACACATGCATTTCCTAACAAGTAGGTAAGGCTTGCATTAAGGCGTTCAAAACAGCGTTTGCTGGCGTTGTAAGAGCTCTAAACAGTGTTTCTGAGCATAACTTGGGGCAAAAGTGCAACTTTTCAAGAATGAAAAGAAAACTCATATTTTGAATGAAAACAGTGTTTGGATGTGATAACAAGCTGTTTTATCATGTTTGTAATGTTACACATCCATTTCCATACAAGTAGTAAGTCTTGTATTAAGGCGTTCAAAACAGCGTTTGCTGGCGCTGTAAGCGCTCTAAACAGTGTTTCTGAGCATAACTTGTGGCAAAAGTGCAACTTTTGAAGAATGAACTGAAAACTCATATTTTGTTCCAAAACAGTGTTTGGATGTGATAACAAGCTGTTTTATCATGTTTGTAATGTTACACATGCATTTCCAAACAAGTAGTAAGTCTTGTATTAAGGCGTTCAAAACAGCGTTTGCTGGCGCTGTAAGCGCTCTAAAGAGTGTTTCTGAGCATAACTTGGAGCAAAAGTGCAACTTTTGAAGAATGAACTGAAAACTCATATTTTGTTCTAAAACAGTGTTTGGATGTGATAACAAGCTGTTTTATCATGTTTGTAATGTTACACATGCATTTCCTAACAAGTAGTAAGGCTTGCATTAAGGCGTTCAAAAACAGCGTTTGCTGGCGTTGTAAGAGCTCTAAACAGTGTTTCTGAGCATAACTTGTGGCAAAAGTGCAACTTTTGAAGAATGAAAAGAAAACTCATATTTTGAATGAAAACAGTGTTTGGATGTGATAACAAGCTGTTTTATCATGTTTGTAATGTTACACATGCATTTCCAAACAAGTAGTAAGTCTTGTATTAAGGCGTTCAAAACAACGTTTGCTGGCGCTGTAAGCGCTCTAAACAGTGTTTCTGAGCATAACTTGGAGCAAAAGTGCAACTTTTGAAGAATGAACTGAAAACTCATATTTTGTTCTAAAACAGTGTTTGGATGTGATAACAAGCTGTTTTATCATGTTTGTAATGTTACACATGCATTTCCTAACAAGTAGGTAAGGCTTGCATTAAGGCGTTCAAAACAGCGTTTGCTGGCGTTGTAAGAGCTCTAAACAGTGTTTCTGAGCATAACTTGGGGCAAAAGTGCAACTTTTCAAGAATGAAAAGAAAACTCATATTTTGAATGAAAACAGTGTTTGGATGTGATAACAAGCTGTTTTATCATGTTTGTAATGTTACACATCCATTTCCATACAAGTAGTAAGTCTTGTATTAAGGCGTTCAAAACAGCGTTTGCTGGCGCTGTAAGCGCTCTAAACAGTGTTTCTGAGCATAACTTGAAAAGAAAACTCATATTTTGAATGAAAACAGTGTTTGGATGTGATAACAAGCTGTTTTATCATGTTTGTAATGTTACACATCCATTTCCATACAAGTAGTAAGTCTTGTATTAAGGCGTTCAAAACAGCGTTTGCTGGCGCTGTAAGCGCTCTAAACAGTGTTTCTGAGCATAACTTGGAGCAAAAGTGCAACTTTTGAAGAATGAACTGAAAACTCATATTTTGTTCCAAAACAGTGTTTGGATGTGATAACAAGCTGTTTTATCATGTTTGTAATGTTACACATCCATTTCCATACAAGTAGTAAGTCTTGTATTAAGGCGTTCAAAACAGCGTTTGCTGGCGCTGTAAGCGCTCTAAACAGTGTTTCTGAGCATAACTTGGAGCAAAAGTGCAACTTTTGAAGAATGAACTGAAAACTCATATTTTGTTCCAAAACAGTGTTTGGATGTGATAACAAGCTGTTTTATCATGTTTGTAATGTTACACATGCATTTCCATACAAGTAGTAAGTCTTGCATTAAGGCGTTCAAAACAGCGTTTGCTGGCGCTGTAAGCGCTCTAAACAGTGTTTCTGAGCATAACTTGTGGCAAAAGTGCAACTTTTGAAGAATGAACTGAAAACTCATATTTTGTTCCAAAACAGTGTTTGGATGTGATAACAAGCTGTTTTATCATGTTTGTAATGTTACACATGCATTTCCAAACAAGTAGTAAGTCTTGTATTAAGGCGTTCAAAACAGCGTTTGCTGGCGCTGTAAGCGCTCTAAAGAGTGTTTCTGAGCATAACTTGGAGCAAAAGTGCAACTTTTGAAGAATGAACTGAAAACTCATATTTTGTTCTAAAACAGTGTTTGGATGTGATAACAAGCTGTTTTATCATGTTTGTAATGTTACACATGCATTTCCTAACAAGTAGTAAGGCTTGCATTAAGGCGTTCAAAACAGCGTTTGCTGGCGTTGTAAGAGCTCTAAACAGTGTTTCTGAGCATAACTTGTGGCAAAAGTGCAACTTTTGAAGAATGAAAAGAAAACTCATATTTTGAATGAAAACAGTGTTTGGATGTGATAACAAGCTGTTTTATCATGTTTGTAATGTTACACATCCATTTCCATACAAGTAGTAAGTCTTGTATTAAGGCGTTCAAAACAGCGTTTGCTGGCGCTGTAAGCGCTCTAAACAGTGTTTCTGAGCATAACTTGGAGCAAAAGTGCAACTTTTGAAGAATGAACTGAAAACTCATATTTTGTTCCAAAACAGTGTTTGGATGTGATAACAAGCTGTTTTATCATGTTTGTAATGTTACACATCCATTTCCATACAAGTAGTAAGTCTTGTATTAAGGCGTTCAAAACAGCGTTTGCTGGCGCTGTAAGCGCTCTAAACAGTGTTTCTGAGCATAACTTGGAGCAAAAGTGCAACTTTTGAAGAATGAACTGAAAACTCATATTTTGTTCCAAAACAGTGTTTGGATGTGATAACAAGCTGTTTTATCATGTTTGTAATGTTACACATGCATTTCCATACAAGTAGTAAGTCTTGCATTAAGGCGTTCAAAACAGTGTTTGCTGGCGCTGTAAGCGCTCTAAACAGTGTTTCTGAGCATAACTTGTGGCAAAAGTGCAACTTTTGAAGAATGAACTGAAAACTCATATTTTGTTCCAAAACAGTGTTTGGATGTGATAACAAGCTGTTTTATCATGTTTGTAATGTTACACATGCATTTCCAAACAAGTAGTAAGTCTTGTATTAAGGCGTTCAAAACAGCGTTTGCTGGCGCTGTAAGCGCTCTAAAGAGTGTTTCTGAGCATAACTTGGAGCAAAAGTGCAACTTTTGAAGAATGAACTGAAAACTCATATTTTGTTCTAAAACAGTGTTTGGATGTGATAACAAGCTGTTTTATCATGTTTGTAATGTTACACATGCATTTCCTAACAAGTAGTAAGGCTTGCATTAAGGCGTTCAAAACAGCGTTTGCTGGCGTTGTAAGAGCTCTAAACAGTGTTTCTGAGCATAACTTGTGGCAAAAGTGCAACTTTTGAAGAATGAAAAGAAAACTCATATTTTGAATGAAAACAGTGTTTGGATGTGATAACAAGCTGTTTTATCATGTTTGTAATGTTACACATGCATTTCCAAACAAGTAGTAAGTCTTGTATTAAGGCGTTCAAAACAACGTTTGCTGGCGCTGTAAGCGCTCTAAACAGTGTTTCTGAGCATAACTTGGAGCAAAAGTGCAACTTTTGAAGAATGAACTGAAAACTCATATTTTGTTCTAAAACAGTGTTTGGATTGTGATAACAAGCTGTTTTATCATGTTTGTAATGTTACACATGCATTTCCTAACAAGTAGGTAAGGCTTGCATTAAGGCGTTCAAAACAGCGTTTTGCTGGCGTTGTAAGAGCTCTAAACAGTGTTTCTGAGCATAACTTGGGGCAAAAGGTGCAACTTTTCAAGAATGAAAAGAAAACTCATATTTTGAATGAAAACAGTGTTTGGATGTGATAACAAGCTGTTTTATCATGTTTGTAATGTTACACATCCATTTCCATACAAGTAGTAAGTCTTGTATTAAGGCGTTCAAAACAGCGTTTGCTGGCGCTGTAAGCGCTCTAAACAGTGTTTTCTGAGCATAACTTGTGGCAAAAGTGCAACTTTTGAAGAATGAACTGAAAACTCATATTTTGAATGAAAACAGTGTTTGGATGTGATAACAAGCTGTTTTATCATGTTTGTAATGTTACACATCCATTTCCATACAAGTAGTAAGTCTTGTATTAAGGCGTTCAAAACAGCGTTTGCTGGCGCTGTAAGCGCTCTAAACAGTGTTTCTGAGCATAACTTGGAGCAAAAGTGCAACTTTTGAAGAATGAACTGAAAACTCATATTTTGTTCCAAAACAGTGTTTGGATGTGATAACAAGCTGTTTTATCATGTTTGTAATGTTACACATCCATTTCCATACAAGTAGTAAGTCTTGTATTAAGGCGTTCAAAACAGCGTTTGCTGGCGCTGTAAGCGCTCTAAACAGTGTTTCTGAGCATAACTTGGAGGCAAAAGTGCAACTTTTGAAGAATGAACTGAAAACTCATATTTTGTTCCAAAACAGTGTTTGGATGTGATAACAAGCTGTTTTATCATGTTTGTAATGTTACACATGCATTTCCATACAAGTAGTAAGTCTTGCATTAAGGCGTTCAAAACAGCGTTTGCTGGCGCTGTAAGCGCTCTAAACAGTGTTTCTGAGCATAACTTGTGGCAAAAGTGCAACTTTTGAAGAATGAACTGAAAACTCATATTTTGTTCCAAAACAGTGTTTGGATGTGATAACAAGCTGTTTTATCATGTTTGTAATGTTACACATGCATTTCCAAACAAGTAGTAAGTCTTGTATTAAGGCGTTCAAAACAGCGTTTGCTGGCGCTGTAAGCGCTCTAAAGAGTGTTTCTGAGCATAACTTGGAGCAAAAGTGCAACTTTTGAAGAATGAACTGAAAACTCATATTTTGTTCTAAAACAGTGTTTGGATGTGATAACAAGCTGTTTTATCATGTTTGTAATGTTACACATGCATTTCCTAACAAGTAGTAAGGCTTGCATTAAGGCGTTCAAAACAGCGTTTTGCTGGCGTTGTAAGAGCTCTAAACAGTGTTTCTGAGCATAACTTGTGGCAAAGTGCAACTTTTGAAGAATGAAAAGAAAACTCATATTTTGAATGAAAACAGTGTTTGGATGTGATAACAAGCTGTTTTATCATGTTTGTAATGTTACACATCCATTTCCATACAAGTAGTAAGTCTTGTATTAAGGCGTTCAAAACAGCGTTTGCTGGCGTTGTAAGAGCTCTAAACAGTGTTTCTGAGCATAACTTGTGGCAAAAGTGCAACTTTTGAAGAATGAAAAGAAAAACTCATATTTTGAATGAAAACAGTGTTTTGGATGTGATAACAAGCTGTTTTATCATGTTTGTAATGTTACACATCCATTTCCATACAAGTAGTAAGTCTTGTATTAAGGCGTTCAAAACAGCGTTTGCTGGCGCTGTAAGCGCTTCTAAACAGTGTTTCTGAGCATAACTTGGAGCAAAAGTGCAACTTTTGAAGAATGAACTGAAAACTCATATTTTGTTCCAAAAC
This sequence comes from Brachyhypopomus gauderio, assembly GCF_052324685.1. Lineage (NCBI taxonomy): Eukaryota > Metazoa > Chordata > Actinopteri > Gymnotiformes > Hypopomidae > Brachyhypopomus > Brachyhypopomus gauderio. The sequence goes on along the minus strand of NW_027507215.1, from coordinate 51,136 downwards.
AGTGTTTGGATGTGATAACAAGCTGTTTTATCATGTTTGTAATGTTACACATCCATTTCCATACAAGTAGTAAGTCTTGTATTAAGGCGTTCAAAACAGCGTTTGCTGGCGCTGTAAGCGCTCTAAACAGTGTTTCTGAGCATAACTTGGAGCAAAAGTGCAACTTTTGAAGAATGAACTGAAAAACTCATATTTTGTTCCAAAACAGTGTTTGGGATGTGATAACAAGCTGTTTTATCATGTTTGTAATGTTACACATGCATTTCCATACAAGTAGTAAGTCTTGCATTAAGGCGTTCAAAACAGTGTTTGCTGGCGCTGTAAGCGCTCTAAACAGTGTTTCTGAGCATAACTTGTGGCAAAAGTGCAACTTTTGAAGAATGAACTGAAAACTCATATTTTGTTCCAAAACAGTGTTTGGATGTGATAACAAGCTGTTTTATCATGTTTGTAATGTACACATGCATTTCCAAACAAGTAGTAAGTCTTGTAATTAAGTGCGTTCAAAACAGCGTTTGCTGGCGCTGTAAGCGCTCTAAAGAGTGTTTCTGAGCATAACTTGGAGCAAAAGTGCAACTTTTGAAGAATGAACTGAAAACTCATATTTTGTTCTAAAACAGTGTTTGGATGTGATAACAAGCTGTTTTATCATGTTTGTAATGTTACACATGCATTTCCTAACAAGTAGTAAGGCTTGCATTAAGGCGTTCAAAACAGCGTTTGCTGGCGTTGTAAGAGCTCTAAACAGTGTTTCTGAGCATAACTTGGGGCAAAAGTGCAACTTTTCAAGAATGAAAAGAAAACTCATATTTTGAATGAAAACAGTGTTTGGATGTGATAACAAGCTGTTTTATCATGTTTGTAATGTTACACATCCATTTCCATACAAGTAGTAAGTCTTTGTATTAAGGCGTTCAAAACAGCGTTTGCTGGCGCTGTAAGCGCTCTAAACAGTGTTTCTGAGCATAACTTGTGGCAAAAGTGCAACTTTTGAAGAATGAACTGAAAACTCATATTTTGTTCCAAAACAGTGTTTGGATGTGATAACAAGCTGTTTTATCATGTTTGTAATGTTACACATGCATTTCCTAACAAGTAGTAAGGCTTGCATTAAGGCGTTCAAAACAGCGTTTGCTGGCGTTGTAAGCGCTCTAAACAGTGTTTCTGAGCATAACTTGTGGCAAAAGTGCAACTTTTGAAGAATGAACTGAAAACTCATATTTGTTCCAAAACAGTGTTTGGATGTGATAACAAGCTGTTTTATCATGTTTGTAATGTTACACATGCATTTCCTAACAAGTAGGGTAAGGCTTGCATTAAGGCGTTCAAAACAGCGTTTGCTGGCGTTGTAAGAGCTCTAAACAGTGTTTCTGAGCATAACTTGGGGCAAAAGTGCAACTTTTCAAGAATGAAAAGAAAACTCATATTTTGAATGAAAACAGTGTTTGGATGTGATAACAAGCTGTTTTATCATGTTTGTAATGTTACACATCCATTTCCATACAAGTAGTAAGTCTTGTATTAAGGCGTTCAAAACAGCGTTTGCTGGCGCTGTAAGCGCTCTAAACAGTGTTTCTGAGCATAACTTGTGGCAAAAGTGCAACTTTTGAAGAATGAACTGAAAACTCATATTTTGCTCCAAAACAGTGTTTGGATGTGATAACAAGCTGTTTTATCATGTTTGTTAATGTTACACATGCATTCCTAACAAGTAGTAAGGCTTGCATTAAGGCGTTCAAAACAGCGTTTTCTGGCGTTGTAAGAGCTCTAAACAGTGTTTCTGAGCATAACTTGGGGCAAAAGTGCAACTTTTCAAGAATGAAAAGAAAAACTCATATTTTGAATGAAAAACTGTGTTTGGATGTGATAACAAGCTGTTTTATCATGTTTGTAATGTTACACATCCATTTCCATACAAGTAGTAAGTCTTGTATTAAGGCGTTCAAAACAGCGTTTGCTGGCGCTGTAAGCGGCTCTAAACAGTGTTTCTGAGCATAACTTGGGGCAAAAGTGCAACTTTTCAAGAATGAAAAGAAACTCATATTTTGAATGAAAACAGTGTTTGGATGTGATAACAAGCTGTTTTATCATGTTTGTAATGTTACACATCCATTTCCATACAAGTAGTAAGTCTTGTATTAAGGCGTTTCAAAACAGCGTTTGCTGGCGCTGTAAGCGCTCTAAACAGTGTTTCTGAGCATAACTTGGAGCAAAAGTGCAACTTTTGAAGAATGAACTGAAAACTCATATTTTGTTCCAAAACAGTGTTTGGATGTGATAACAAGCTGTTTTTATCATGTTTGTAATGTTACACATGCATTCCTAACAAGTAGTAAGGCTTGCATTAAGGCGTTCAAAACAGCGTTTTCTGGCGGTTGTAAGAGCTCTAAACAGTGTTTCTGAGCATAACTTGGGGCAAAAGTGCAACTTTTCAAGAATGAAAAGAAAACTCATATTTTGAATGAAAACAGTGTTTGGATGTGATAACAAGCTGTTTTATCATGTTTGTAATGTTACACATCCATTTCCATACAAGTAGTAAGTCTTGTATTAAGGCGTTCAAAACAGCGTTTGCTGGCGCTGTAAGCGCTCTAAACAGTGTTTCTGAGCATAACTTGGAGCAAAAGTGCAACTTTTGAAGAATGAACTGAAAACTCATATTTTGTTCCAAAACAGTGTTTGGATGTGATAACAAGCTGTTTTATCATGTTTGTAATGTTACACATCCATTTCCATACAAGTATTAAGTCTTGTATTAAGGCGTTCAAAACAGCGTTTGCTGGCGCTGTAAGCGCTCTAAACAGTGTTTCTGAGCATAACTTGGAGCAAAAGTGCAACTTTTGAAAAATGAACTGAAAACTCATATTTTGTTCCAAAACAGTGTTTGGATGTGATAACAAGCTGTTTTATCATGTTTGTAATGTTACACATGCATTTCCATACAAGTAGTAAGTCTTGCATTAAGGCGTTCAAAACAGCGTTTGCTGGCGCTGTAAGCGCTCTAAACAGTGTTTCTGAGCATAACTTGTGGCAAAAGTGCAACTTTTGAAGAATGAACTGAAAACTCATATTTTGTTCCAAAACAGGTGTTTGGATGTGATAACAAGCTGTTTTATCATGTTTGTAATGTTACACATGCATTTCCAAACAAGTAGTAAGTCTTGTATTAAGGCGTTCAAAACAGCGTTTGCTGGCGCTGTAAGCGCTCTAAAGAGTGTTTCTGAGCATAACTTGGAGCAAAAGTGCAACTTTGAAGAATGAACTGAAAACTCATATTTTGTTCTAAAACAGTGTTTGGATGTGATAACAAGCTGTTTTATCATGTTTGTAATGTTTACACATGCATTCCTAACAAGTAGTAAGGCTTGCATTAAGGCGTTCAAAAACAGCGTTTGCTGGCGTTGTAAGAGCTCTAAACAGTGTTTCTGAGCATAACTTGTGGCAAAAGTGCAACTATTGAAGAATGAAAAGAAAACTCATATTTTGAATGAAAACAGTGTTTGGATGTGATAACAAGCTGTTTTATCATGTTTGTAATGTTACACATGCATTTCCAAACAAGTAGTAAGTCTTGTATTAAGGCGTTCAAAACAACGTTTGCTGGCGCTGTAAGCGCTCTAAACAGTGTTTCTGAGCATAACTTGGAGCAAAAGTGCAACTTTTGAAGAATGAACTGAAAACTCATATTTTGTTCTAAAACAGTGTTTGGATGTGATAACAAGCTGTTTTATCATGTTTGTAATGTTACACATGCATTTCCTAACAAGTAGGTAAGGGCTTGCATTAAGGCGTTCAAAACAGCGTTTGCTGGCGTTGTAAGAGCTCTAAACAGTGTTTCTGAGCATAACTTGGGGCAAAAGTGCAACTTTTCAAGAATGAAAAGAAAAACTCATAATTTGAATGAAAACAGTGTTTGGATGTGATAAACAAGCTGTTTTATCATGTTTGTAATGTTACACATCCATTTCCATACAAGTAGTAAGTCTTGTATTAAGGCGTTCAAAACAGCGTTTGCTGGCGCTGTAAGCGCTCTAAACAGTGTTTCTGAGCATAACTTGTGGCAAAAGTGCAACTTTTGAAGAATGAACTGAAAACTCATATTTTGTTCCAAAACAGTGTTTGGATGTGATAACAAGCTGTTTTATCATGTTTGTAATGTTTACACATGCATTTCCTAACAAGTAGTAAGGCTTGCATTAAGGCGTTCAAAACAGCGTTTTCTGGCGTTGTAAGAGCTCTAAACAGTGTTTCTGAGCATAACTTGGGGCAAAAGTGCAACTTTTCAAGAATGAAAAGAAAACTCATATTTTGAATGAAAACAGTGTTTGGATGTGATAACAAGCTGTTTTATCATGTTTGTAATGTTACACATCCATTTCCATACAAGTAGTAAGTCTTGTATTAAGGCGTTCAAAACAGCGTTTTGCTGGCGCTGTAAGCGCTCTAAAACAGTGTTTCTGAGCATAACTTGGGGCAAAAGTGCAACTTTTCAAGAATGAAAAGAAAACTCATATTTTTTTTGAATGAAAACAGTGTTTGGATGTGATAACAAGCTGTTTTATCATGTTTGTAATGTTACACATCCATTTCCATACAAGTAGTAAGTCTTGTATTAAGGCGTTCAAAACAGCGTTTGCTGGCGCTGTAAGCGCTCTAAACAGTGTTTCTGAGCATAACTTGGGGCAAAAGTGCAACTTTTCAAGAATGAAAAGAAAACTCATATTTTGAATGAAAACAGTGTTTGGATGTGATAACAAGCTGTTTTATCATGTTTGTAATGTTACACATCCATTTCCATACAAGTAGTAAGTCTTGTATTAAGGCGTTCAAAACAGCGTTTGCTGGCGCTGTAAGCGCTCTAAACAGTGTTTCTGAGCATAACTTGGAGCAAAAGTGCAACTTTTGAAGAATGAACTGAAAACTCATATTTTGTTCCAAAACAGTGTTTGGATGTGATAACAAGCTGTTTTATCATGTTTGTAATGTTACACATCCATTTCCATACAAGTAGTAAGTCTTGTATTAAGGCGTTCAAAACAGCGTTTGCTGGCGCTGTAAGCGCTCTAAACAGTGTTTCTGAGCATAACTTGGAGCAAAAGTGCAACTTTTGAAGAATGAACTGAAAACTCATATTTTGTTCCAAAACAGTGTTTGGATGTGATAACAAGCTGTTTTATCATGTTTGTAATGTTACACATGCATTTCCATACAAGTAGTAAGTCTTGCATTAAGGCGTTCAAAACAGCGTTTGCTGGCGCTGTAAGCGCTCTAAACAGTGTTTCTGAGCATAACTTGTGGCAAAAGTGCAACTTTTGAAGAATGAACTGAAAACTCATATTTTGTTCCAAAACAGTGTTTGGATGTGATAACAAGCTGTTTTATCATGTTTGTAATGTTACACATGCATTTCCAAACAAGTAGTAAGTCTTGTATTAAGGCGTTCAAAACAGCGTTTGCTGGCGCTGTAAGCGCTCTAAAGAGTGTTTCTGAGCATAACTTGGAGCAAAAGTGCAACTTTTGAAGAATGAACTGAAAACTCATATTTTGTTCTAAAACAGTGTTTGGATGTGATAACAAGCTGTTTTATCATGTTTGTAATGTTACACATGCATTTCCTAACAAGTAGTAAGGCTTGCATTAAGGCGTTCAAAACAGCGTTTGCTGGCGTTGTAAGAGCTCTAAACAGTGTTTCTGAGCATAACTTGTGGCAAAAGTGCAACTTTTGAAGAATGAAAAGAAAACTCATATTTTGAATGAAAACAGTGTTTGGATGTGATAACAAGCTGTTTTATCATGTTTGTAATGTTACACATCCATTTCCATACAAGTAGTAAGTCTTGTATTAAGGCGTTCAAAACAGCGTTTGCTGGCGCTGTAAGCGCTCTAAACAGTGTTTCTGAGCATAACTTGGAGCAAAAGTGCAACTTTTGAAGAATGAACTGAAAACTCATATTTTGTTCCAAAACAGTGTTTGGATGTGATAACAAGCTGTTTTATCATGTTTGTAATGTTACACATCCATTTCCATACAAGTAGTAAGTCTTGTATTAAGGCGTTCAAAACAGCGTTTGCTGGCGCTGTAAGCGCTCTAAACAGTGTTTCTGAGCATAACTTGGAGCAAAAGTGCAACTTTTGAAGAATGAACTGAAAACTCATATTTTGTTCCAAAACAGTGTTTGGATGTGATAACAAGCTGTTTTATCATGTTTGTAATGTTACACATGCATTTCCATACAAGTAGTAAGTCTTGCATTAAGGCGTTCAAAACAGTGTTTGCTGGCGCTGTAAGCGCTCTAAACAGTGTTTCTGAGCATAACTTGTGGCAAAAGTGCAACTTTTGAAGAATGAACTGAAAACTCATATTTTGTTCCAAAACAGTGTTTGGATGTGATAACAAGCTGTTTTATCATGTTTGTAATGTTACACATGCATTTCCAAACAAGTAGTAAGTCTTGTATTAAGGCGTTCAAAACAGCGTTTGCTGGCGCTGTAAGCGCTCTAAAGAGTGTTTCTGAGCATAACTTGGAGCAAAAGTGCAACTTTTGAAGAATGAACTGAAAACTCATATTTTGTTCTAAAACAGTGTTTGGATGTGATAACAAGCTGTTTTATCATGTTTGTAATGTTACACATGCATTTCCTAACAAGTAGTAAGGCTTGCATTAAGGCGTTCAAAACAGCGTTTGCTGGCGTTGTAAGAGCTCTAAACAGTGTTTCTGAGCATAACTTGTGGCAAAAGTGCAACTTTTGAAGAATGAAAAGAAAACTCATATTTTGAATGAAAACAGTGTTTGGATGTGATAACAAGCTGTTTTATCATGTTTGTAATGTTACACATGCATTTCCAAACAAGTAGTAAGTCTTGTATTAAGGCGTTCAAAACAACGTTTGCTGGCGCTGTAAGCGCTCTAAACAGTGTTTCTGAGCATAACTTGGAGCAAAAGTGCAACTTTTGAAGAATGAACTGAAAACTCATATTTTGTTCTAAAACAGTGTTTGGATGTGATAACAAGCTGTTTTATCATGTTTGTAATGTTACACATGCATTTCCTAACAAGTAGGTAAGGCTTGGATTAAGGCGTTCAAAACAGCGTTTGCTGGCGTTGTAAGAGCTCTAAACAGTGTTTCTGAGCATAACTTGGGGCAAAAGTGCAACTTTTCAAGAATGAAAAGAAAACTCATATTTTGAATGAAAACAGTGTTTGGATGTGATAACAAGCTGTTTTATCATGTTTGTAATGTTACACATCCATTTCCATACAAGTAGTAAGTCTTGTATTAAGGCGTTCAAAACAGCGTTTGCTGGCGCTGTAAGCGCTCTAAACAGTGTTTCTGAGCATAACTTGTGGCAAAAGTGCAACTTTTGAAGAATGAACTGAAAACTCATATTTTGTTCCAAAACAGTGTTTGGATGTGATAACAAGCTGTTTTATCATGTTTGTAATGTTACACATGCATTTCCTAACAAGTAGTAAGGCTTGCATTAAGGCGTTCAAAACAGCGTTTGCTGGCGTTGTAAGCGCTCTAAACAGTGTTTCTGAGCATAACTTGTGGCAAAAGTGCAACTTTTGAAGAATGAACTGAAAACTCATATTTTGTTCCAAAACAGTGTTTGGATGTGATAACAAGCTGTTTTATCATGTTTGTAATGTTACACATGCATTTCCTAACAAGTAGGTAAGGCTTGCATTAAGGCGTTCAAAACAGCGTTTGCTGGCGTTGTAAGAGCTCTAAACAGTGTTTCTGAGCATAACTTGGGGCAAAAGTGCAACTTTTCAAGAATGAAAAGAAAACTCATATTTTGAATGAAAACAGTGTTTGGATGTGATAACAAGCTGTTTTATCATGTTTGTAATGTTACACATCCATTTCCATACAAGTAGTAAGTCTTGTATTAAGGCGTTCAAAACAGCGTTTGCTGGCGCTGTAAGCGCTCTAAACAGTGTTTCTGAGCATAACTTGTGGCAAAAGTGCAACTTTTGAAGAATGAACTGAAAACTCATATTTTGTTCCAAAACAGTGTTTGGATGTGATAACAAGCTGTTTTATCATGTTTGTAATGTTACACATGCATTTCCTAACAAGTAGTAAGGCTTGCATTAAGGCGTTCAAAACAGCGTTTTCTGGCGTTGTAAGAGCTCTAAACAGTGTTTCTGAGCATAACTTGGGGCAAAAGTGCAACTTTTCAAGAATGAAAAGAAAACTCATATTTTGAATGAAAACAGTGTTTGGATGTGATAACAAGCTGTTTTATCATGTTTGTAATGTTACACATCCATTTCCATACAAGTAGTAAGTCTTGTATTAAGGCGTTCAAAACAGCGTTTGCTGGCGCTGTAAGCGCTCTAAACAGTGTTTCTGAGCATAACTTGGGGCAAAAGTGCAACTTTTCAAGAATGAAAAGAAAACTCATATTTTGAATGAAAACAGTGTTTGGATGTGATAACAAGCTGTTTTATCATGTTTGTAATGTTACACATCCATTTCCATACAAGTAGTAAGTCTTGTATTAAGGCGTTCAAAACAGCGTTTGCTGGCGCTGTAAGCGCTCTAAACAGTGTTTCTGAGCATAACTTGGAGCAAAAGTGCAACTTTTGAAGAATGAACTGAAAACTCATATTTTGTTCCAAAACAGTGTTTGGATGTGATAACAAGCTGTTTTATCATGTTTGTAATGTTACACATGCATTTCCTAACAAGTAGTAAGGCTTGCATTAAGGCGTTCAAAACAGCGTTTTCTGGCGTTGTAAGAGCTCTAAACAGTGTTTCTGAGCATAACTTGGGGCAAAAGTGCAACTTTTCAAGAATGAAAAGAAAACTCATATTTTGAATGAAAACAGTGTTTGGATGTGATAACAAGCTGTTTTATCATGTTTGTAATGTTACACATCCATTTCCATACAAGTAGTAAGTCTTGTATTAAGGCGTTCAAAACAGCGTTTGCTGGCGCTGTAAGCGCTCTAAACAGTGTTTCTGAGCATAACTTGGAGCAAAAGTGCAACTTTGAAGAATGAACTGAAAACTCATATTTTGTTCCAAAACAGTGTTTGGATGTGATAACAAGCTGTTTTATCATGTTTGTAATGTTACACATCCATTTCCATACAAGTAGTAAGTCTTGTATTAAGGCGTTCAAAACAGCGTTTGCTGGCGCTGTAAGCGCTCTAAACAGTGTTTCTGAGCATAACTTGGAGCAAAAGTGCAACTTTTGAAAAATGAACTGAAAACTCATATTTTGTTCCAAAACAGTGTTTGGATGTGATAACAAGCTGTTTTATCATGTTTGTAATGTTACACATGCATTTCCATACAAGTAGTAAGTCTTGCATTAAGGCGTTCAAAACAGCGTTTGCTGGCGCTGTAAGCGCTCTAAACAGTGTTTCTGAGCATAACTTGTGGCAAAAGTGCAACTTTTGAAGAATGAACTGAAAACTCATATTTTGTTCCAAAACAGTGTTTGGATGTGATAACAAGCTGTTTTATCATGTTTGTAATGTTACACATGCATTTCCAAACAAGTAGTAAGTCTTGTATTAAGGCGTTCAAAACAGCGTTTGCTGGCGCTGTAAGCGCTCTAAAGAGTGTTTCTGAGCATAACTTGGAGCAAAAGTGCAACTTTTGAAGAATGAACTGAAAACTCATATTTTGTTCTAAAACAGTGTTTGGATGTGATAACAAGCTGTTTTATCATGTTTGTAATGTTACACATGCATTTCCTAACAAGTAGTAAGGCTTGCATTAAGGCGTTCAAAACAGCGTTTGCTGGCGTTGTAAGAGCTCTAAACAGTGTTTCTGAGCATAACTTGTGGCAAAAGTGCAACTTTTGAAGAATGAAAAAGAAAACTCATATTTTGAATGAAAACAGTGTTTGGATGTGATAACAAGCTGTTTTATCATGTTGTAATGTTACACATGCATTTCCAAACAAGTAGTAAGTCTTGTATTAAGGCGTTCAAAACAACGTTTGCTGGCGCTGTAAGCGCTCTAAACAGTGTTTCTGAGCATAACTTGGAGCAAAAGTGCAACTTTTGAAGAATGAACTGAAAACTCATATTTTGTTCTAAAACAGTGTTTGGATGTGATAACAAGCTGTTTTATCATGTTTGTAATGTTACACCATGCATTTCCTAACAAGTAGGTAAGGCTTGCATTAAGGCGTTCAAAACAGCGTTTGCTGGCGTTGTAAGAGCTCTAAACAGTGTTTCTGAGCATAACTTGGGGCAAAAGTGCAACTTTTCAAGAATGAAAAGAAAACTCATATTTTGAATGAAAACAGTGTTTGGATGTGATAACAAGCTGTTTTATCATGTTTGTAATGTTACACATCCATTTCCATACAAGTAGTAAGTCTTGTATTAAGGCGTTCAAAACAGCGTTTGCTGGCGCTGTAAGCGCTCTAAACAGTGTTTCTGAGCATAACTTGTGGCAAAAGTGCAACTTTTGAAGAATGAACTGAAAACTCATATTTTGTTCCAAAACAGTGTTTGGATGTGATAACAAGCTGTTTTATCATGTTTGTAATGTTACACATGCATTTCCTAACAAGTAGTAAGGCTTGCATTAAGGCGTTCAAAACAGCGTTTTCTGGCGTTGTAAGAGCTCTAAACAGTGTTTCTGAGCATAACTTGGGGCAAAAGTGCAACTTTTCAAGAATGAAAAGAAAACTCATATTTTGAATGAAAACAGTGTTTGGATGTGATAACAAGCTGTTTTATCATGTTTGTAATGTTACACATCCATTTCCATACAAGTAGTAAGTCTTGTATTAAGGCGTTCAAAACAGCGTTTGCTGGCGCTGTAAGCGCTCTAAACAGTGTTTCTGAGCATAACTTGGGGCAAAAGTGCAACTTTTCAAGAATGAAAAGAAAACTCATATTTTGAATGAAAACAGTGTTTGGATGTGATAACAAGCTGTTTTATCATGTTTGTAATGTTACACATCCATTTCCATACAAGTAGTAAGTCTTGTATTAAGGCGTTCAAAACAGCGTTTGCTGGCGCTGTAAGCGCTCTAAACAGTGTTTCTGAGCATAACTTGTGGCAAAAGTGCAACTTTTCAAGAATGAAAAGAAAACTCATATTTTGAATGAAAACAGTGTTTGGATGTGATAACAAGCTGTTTTATCATGTTTGTAATGTTACACATCCATTTCCATACAAGTAGTAAGTCTTGTATTAAGGCGTTCAAAACAGCGTTTGCTGGCGCTGTAAGCGCTCTAAACAGTGTTTCTGAGCATAACTTGGAGCAAAAGTGCAACTTTTGAAGAATGAACTGAAAACTCATATTTTGTTCCAAAACAGTGTTTGGATGTGATAACAAGCTGTTTTATCATGTTTGTAATGTTACACATGCATTTCCTAACAAGTAGTAAGGCTTGCATTAAGGCGTTCAAAACAGCGTTTTCTGGCGTTGTAAGAGCTCTAAACAGTGTTTCTGAGCATAACTTGGGGCAAAAGTGCAACTTTTCAAGAATGAAAAGAAAACTCATATTTTGAATGAAAACAGTGTTTGGATGTGATAACAAGCTGTTTTATCATGTTTGTAATGTTACACATCCATTTCCATACAAGTAGTAAGTCTTGTATTAAGGCGTTCAAAACAGCGTTTGCTGGCGCTGTAAGCGCTCTAAACAGTGTTTCTGAGCATAACTTGGAGCAAAAGTGCAACTTTTGAAGAATGAACTGAAAACTCATATTTTGTTCCAAAACAGTGTTTGGATGTGATAACAAGCTGTTTTATCATGTTTGTAATGTTACACATGCATTTCCATACAAGTAGTAAGTCTTGTATTAAGGCGTTCAAAACAGCGTTTGCTGGCGCTGTAAGCGCTCTAAAGAGTGTTTCTGAGCATAACTGGGAGCAAAAGTGCAACTTTTGAAGAATGAACTGAAAACTCATATTTTGTTCTAAAACAGTGTTTGGATGTGATAACAAGCTGTTTTATCATGTTTGTAATGTTACACATGCATTTCCTAACAAGTAGTAAGGCTTGCATTAAGGCGTTCAAAACAGCGTTTGCTGGCGTTGTAAGAGCTCTAAACAGTGTTTCTGAGCATAACTTGGGGCAAAAGTGCAACTTTGAAGAATGAAAAGAAAACTCATATTTTGAATGAAAACAGTGTTTGGATGTGATAACAGCTGTTTTATCATGTTTGTAATGTTACACATGCATTTCCAAACAAGTAGTAAGTCTTGTATTAAGGCGTTCAAAACAACGTTTGCTGGCGCTGTAAGCGCTCTAAACAGTGTTTCTGAGCATAACTTGGAGCAAAAGTGCAACTTTTGAAGAATTAACTGAAAACTCATATTTTGTTCTAAAACAGTGTTTGGATGTAATAACAAGCTGTTTTATCATGTTTGTAATGTTACACATGCATTTCCTAACAAGTAGGTAAGGCTTGCATTAAGGCGTTCAAAACAGCGTTTGCTGGCGTTGTAAGAGCTCTAAACAGTGTTTCTGAGCATAACTTGGGGCAAAAGTGCAACTTTTCAAGAATGAAAAGAAAACTCATATTTTGAATGAAAACAGTGTTTGGATGTGATAACAAGCTGTTTTATCATGTTTGTAATGTTACACATCCATTTCCATACAAGTAGTAAGTCTTGTATTAAGGCGTTCAAAACAGCGTTTGCTGGCGCTGTAAGCGCTCTAAACAGTGTTTCTGAGCATAACTTGGAGCAAAAGTGCAACTTTTGAAGAATGAACTGAAAACTCATATTTTGTTCCAAAACAGTGTTTGGATGTGATAACAAGCTGTTTTATCATGTTTGTAATGTTACACATGCATTTCCATACAAGTAGTAAGTCTTGCATTAAGGCGTTCAAAACAGCGTTTGCTGGCGCTGTAAGCGCTCTAAACAGTGTTTCTGAGCATAACTTGTGGCAAAAGTGCAACTTTTGAAGAATGAACTGAAAACTCATATTTTGTTCCAAAACAGTGTTTGGATGTGATAACAAGCTGTTTTATCATGTTTGTAATGTTACACATGCATTTCCAAACAAGTAGTAAGTCTTGTATTAAGGCGTTCAAAACAGCGTTTGCTGGCGCTGTAAGCGCTCTAAAGAGTGTTTCTGAGCATAACTTGGAGCAAAAGTGCAACTTTTGAAGAATGAACTGAAAACTCATATTTTGTTCTAAAACAGTGTTTGGATGTGATAACAAGCTGTTTTATCATGTTTGTAATGTTACACATGCATTTCCTAACAAGTAGTAAGGCTTGCATTAAGGCGTTCAAAACAGCGTTTGCTGGCGTTGTAAGAGCTCTAAACAGTGTTTCTGAGCATAACTTGTGGCAAAAGTGCAACTTTTGAAGAATGAAAGAAAACTCATATTTTGAATGAAAACAGTGTTTGGATGTGATAACAAGCTGTTTTATCATGTTTGTAATGTTACACATGCATTTCCAAACAAGTAGTAAGTCTTGTATTAAGGCGTTCAAAACAACGTTTGCTGGCGCTGTAAGCGCTCTAAACAGTGTTTCTGAGCATAACTTGGAGCAAAAGTGCAACTTTGAAGAATTAACTGAAAACTCATATTTTGTTCTAAAACAGTGTTTGGATGTAATAACAAGCTGTTTTATCATGTTTGTAATGTTACACATGCATTTCCTAACAAGTAGGTAAGGCTTGCATTAAGGCGTTCAAAACAGCGTTTGCTGGCGTTGTAAGAGCTCTAAACAGTGTTTCTGAGCATAACTTGGGGCAAAAGTGCAACTTTTCAAGAATGAAAAGAAAACTCATATTTTGAATGAAAACAGTGTTTGGATGTGATAACAAGCTGTTTTATCATGTTTGTAATGTTACACATCCATTTCCATACAAGTAGTAAGTCTTGTATTAAGGCGTTCAAAACAGCGTTTGCTGGCGCTGTAAGCGCTCTAAACAGTGTTTCTGAGCATAACTTGTGGCAAAAGTGCAACTTTTGAAGAATGAACTGAAAACTCATATTTTGTTCCAAAACAGTGTTTGTATGTGATAACAAGCTGTTTTATCATGTTTGTAATGTTACACATGCATTTCCTAACAAGTAGTAAGGCTTGCATTAAGGCGTTCAAAACAGCGTTTTCTGGCGTTGTAAGAGCTCTAAACAGTGTTTCTGAGCATAACTTGGGGCAAAAGTGCAACTTTTCAAGAATGAAAAGAAAACTCATATTTTGAATGAAAACAGTGTTTGGATGTGATAACAAGCTGTTTTATCATGTTTGTAATGTTACACATCCATTTCCATACAAGTAGTAAGTCTTGTATTAAGGCGTTCAAAACAGCGTTTGCTGGCGCTGTAAGCGCTCTAAACAGTGTTTCTGAGCATAACTTGGAGCAAAAGTGCAACTTTTGAAGAATGAACTGAAAACTCATATTTTGTTCCAAAACAGTGTTTGGATGTGATAACAAGCTGTTTTATCATGTTTGTAATGTTACACATGCATTTCCTAACAAGTAGTAAGGCTTGCATTAAGGCGTTCAAAACAGCGTTTTCTGGCGTTGTAAGAGCTCTAAACAGTGTTTCTGAGCATAACTTGGGGCAAAAGTGCAACTTTTCAAGAATGAAAAGAAACTCATATTTTGAATGAAAACAGTGTTTGGATGTGATAACAAGCTGTTTTATCATGTTTGTAATGTTACACATCCATTTCCATACAAGTAGTAAGTCTTGTATTAAGGCGTTCAAAACAGCGTTTGCTGGCGCTGTAAGCGCTCTAAACAGTGTTTCTGAGCATAACTTGGAGCAAAAGTGCAACTTTTGAAGAATGAACTGAAAACTCATATTTTGTTCCAAAACAGTGTTTGGATGTGATAACAAGCTGTTTTATCATGTTTGTAATGTTACACATCCATTTCCATACAAGTAGTAAGTCTTGTATTAAGGCGTTCAAAACAGCGTTTGCTGGCGCTGTAAGCGCTCTAAACAGTGTTTCTGAGCATAACTTGGAGCAAAAGTGCAACTTTTGAAGAATGAACTGAAAACTCATATTTTGTTCCAAAACAGTGTTTGGATGTGATAACAAGCTGTTTTATCATGTTTGTAATGTTACATACACATGCATTTCCAAACAAGTAGTAAGTCTTGTATTAAGGCGTTCAAAACAACGTTTGCTGGCGCTGTAAGCGCTCTAAACAGTGTTTCTGAGCATAACTTGGAGCAAAAGTGCAACTTTTGAAGAATGAACTGAAAACTCATATTTTGTTCCAAAACAGTGTTTGGATGTGATAACAAGCTGTTTTATCATGTTTGTAATGTTACACATGCATTTCCTAACAAGTAGGTAAGGCTTGCATTAAGGCGTTCAAAACAGCGTTTGCTGGCGTTGTAAGAGCTCTAAACAGTGTTTCTGAGCATAACTTGGGGCAAAAGTGCAACTTTTCAAGAATGAAAAGAAAACTCATATTTTGAATGAAAACAGTGTTTGGATGTGATAACAAGCTGTTTTATCATGTTTGTAATGTTACACATCCATTTCCATACAAGTAGTAAGTCTTGTATTAAGGCGTTCAAAACAGCGTTTGCTGGCGCTGTAAGCGCTCTAAACAGTGTTTCTGAGCATAACTTGTGGCAAAAGTGCAACTTTTGAAGAATGAACTGAAAACTCATATTTTGTTCCAAAACAGTGTTTGGATGTGATAACAAGCTGTTTTATCATGTTTGTAATGTTACACATGCATTTCCTAACAAGTAGTAAGGCTTGCATTAAGGCGTTCAAAACAGCGTTTTCTGGCGTTGTAAGAGCTCTAAACAGTGTTTCTGAGCATAACTTGGGGCAAAAGTGCAACTTTTCAAGAATGAAAAGAAAACTCATATTTTGAATGAAAACAGTGTTTGGATGTGATAACAAGCTGTTTTATCATGTTTGTAATGTTACACATCCATTTCCATACAAGTAGTAAGTCTTGTATTAAGGCGTTCAAAACAGCGTTTGCTGGCGCTGTAAGCGCTCTAAACAGTGTTTCTGAGCATAACTTGGGGCAAAAGTGCAACTTTTCAAGAATGAAAAGAAAACTCATATTTTGAATGAAAACAGTGTTTGGATGTGATAACAAGCTGTTTTATCATGTTTGTAATGTTACACATCCATTTCCATACAAGTAGTAAGTCTTGTATTAAGGCGTTCAAAACAGCGTTTGCTGGCGCTGTAAGCGCTCTAAACAGTGTTTCTGAGCATAACTTGGAGCAAAAGTGCAACTTTTGAAGAATGAACTGAAAACTCATATTTTGTTCCAAAACAGTGTTTGGATGTGATAACAAGCTGTTTTATCATGTTTGTAATGTTACACATGCATTTCCTAACAAGTAGTAAGGCTTGCATTAAGGCGTTCAAAACAGCGTTTTCTGGCGTTGTAAGAGCTCTAAACAGTGTTTCTGAGCATAACTTGGGGCAAAAGTGCAACTTTTCAAGAATGAAAAGAAAACTCATATTTTGAATGAAAACAGTGTTTGGATGTGATAACAAGCTGTTTTATCATGTTTGTAATGTTACACATCCATTTCCATACAAGTAGTAAGTCTTGTATTAAGGCGTTCAAAACAGCGTTTGCTGGCGCTGTAAGCGCTCTAAACAGTGTTTCTGAGCATAACTTGGAGCAAAAGTGCAACTTTTGAAGAATGAACTGAAAACTCATATTTTGTTCCAAAACAGTGTTTGGATGTGATAACAAGCTGTTTTATCATGTTTGTAATGTTACACATGCATTTCCATACAAGTAGTAAGTCTTGCATTAAGGCGTTCAAAACAGCGTTTGCTGGCGCTGTAAGCGCTCTAAACAGTGTTTCTGAGCATAACTTGTGGCAAAAGTGCAACTTTTGAAGAATGAACTGAAAACTCATATTTTGTTCCAAAACAGTGTTTGGATGTGATAACAAGCTGTTTTATCATGTTTGTAATGTTACACATGCATTTCCAAACAAGTAGTAAGTCTTGTATTAAGGCGTTCAAAACAGCGTTTGCTGGCGCTGTAAGCGCTCTAAAGAGTGTTTCTGAGCATAACTTGGAGCAAAAGTGCAACTTTTGAAGAATGAACTGAAAACTCATATTTTGTTCTAAAACAGTGTTTGGATGTGATAACAAGCTGTTTTATCATGTTTGTAATGTTACACATGCATTTCCTAACAAGTAGTAAGGCTTGCATTAAGGCGTTCAAAACAGCGTTTGCTGGCGTTGTAAGAGCTCTAAACAGTGTTTCTGAGCATAACTTGTGGCAAAAGTGCAACTTTTGAAGAATGAAAAGAAAACTCATATTTTGAACGAAAACAGTGTTTGGATGTGATAACAAGCTGTTTTATCATGTTTGTAATGTTACACATGCATTTCCAAACAAGTAGTAAGTCTTGTATTAAGGCGTTCAAAACAACGTTTGCTGGCGCTGTAAGCGCTCTAAACAGTGTTTCTGAGCATAACTTGGAGCAAAAGTGCAACTTTTGAAGAATGAACTGAAAACTCATATTTTGTTCCAAAACAGTGTTTGGATGTGATAACAAGCTGTTTTATCATGTTTGTAATGTTACACATGCATTTCCTAACAAGTAGGTAAGGCTTGCATTAAGGCGTTCAAAACAGCGTTTGCTGGCGTTGTAAGAGCTCTAAACAGTGTTTCTGAGCATAACTTGGGGCAAAAGTGCAACTTTTCAAGAATGAAAAGAAAACTCATATTTTGAATGAAAACAGTGTTTGGATGTGATAACAAGCTGTTTTATCATGTTTGTAATGTTACACATCCATTTCCATACAAGTAGTAAGTCTTGTATTAAGGCGTTCAAAACAGCGTTTGCTGGCACTGTAAGCGCTCTAAACAGTGTTTCTGAGCATAACTTGTGGCAAAAGTGCAACTTTTGAAGAATGAACTGAAAACTCATATTTTGTTCCAAAACAGTGTTTGGATGTGATAACAAGCTGTTTTATCATGTTTGTAATGTTACACATGCATTTCCTAACAAGTAGTAAGGCTTGCATTAAGGCGTTCAAAACAGCGTTTTCTGGCGTTGTAAGAGCTCTAAACAGTGTTTCTGAGCATAACTTGGGGCAAAAGTGCAACTTTTCAAGAATGAAAAGAAAACTCATATTTTGAATGAAAACAGTGTTTGGATGTGATAACAAGCTGTTTTATCATGTTTGTAATGTTACACATCCATTTCCATACAAGTAGTAAGTCTTGTATTAAGGCGTTCAAAACAGCGTTTGCTGGCGCTGTAAGCGCTCTAAACAGTGTTTCTGAGCATAACTTGGGGCAAAAGTGCAACTTTTCAAGAATGAAAAGAAAACTCATATTTTGAATGAAAACAGTGTTTGGATGTGATAACAAGCTGTTTTATCATGTTTGTAATGTTACACATCCATTTCCATACAAGTAGTAAGTCTTGTATTAAGGCGTTCAAAACAGCGTTTGCTGGCGCTGTAAGCGCTCTAAACAGTGTTTCTGAGCATAACTTGGAGCAAAAGTGCAACTTTTGAAGAATGAACTGAAAACTCATATTTTGTTCCAAAACAGTGTTTGGATGTGATAACAAGCTGTTTTATCATGTTTGTAATGTTACACATGCATTTCCTAACAAGTAGTAAGGCTTGCATTAAGGCGTTCAAAACAGCGTTTTCTGGCGTTGTAAGAGCTCTAAACAGTGTTTCTGAGCATAACTTGGGGCAAAAGTGCAACTTTTCAAGAATGAAAAGAAAACTCATATTTTGAATGAAAACAGTGTTTGGATGTGATAACAAGCTGTTTTATCATGTTTGTAATGTTACACATCCATTTCCATACAAGTAGTAAGTCTTGTATTAAGGCGTTCAAAACAGCGTTTGCTGGCGCTGTAAGCGCTCTAAACAGTGTTTCTGAGCATAACTTGGAGCAAAAGTGCAACTTTTGAAGAATGAACTGAAAACTCATATTTTGTTCCAAAACAGTGTTTGGATGTGATAACAAGCTGTTTTATCATGTTTGTAATGTTACACATGCATTTCCATACAAGTAGTAAGTCTTGCATTAAGGCGTTCAAAACAGCGTTTGCTGGCGCTGTAAGCGCTCTAAACAGTGTTTCTGAGCATAACTTGTGGCAAAAGTGCAACTTTTGAAGAATGAACTGAAAACTCATATTTTGTTCCAAAACAGTGTTTGGATGTGATAACAAGCTGTTTTATCATGTTTGTAATGTTACACATGCATTTCCAAACAAGTAGTAAGTCTTGTATTAAGGCGTTCAAAACAGCGTTTGCTGGCGCTGTAAGCGCTCTAAAGAGTGTTTCTGAGCATAACTTGGAGCAAAAGTGCAACTTTTGAAGAATGAACTGAAAACTCATATTTTGTTCTAAAACAGTGTTTGGATGTGATAACAAGCTGTTTTATCATGTTTGTAATGTTACACATGCATTTCCTAACAAGTAGTAAGGCTTGCATTAAGGCGTTCAAAACAGCGTTTGCTGGCGTTGTAAGAGCTCTAAACAGTGTTTCTGAGCATAACTTGTGGCAAAAGTGCAACTTTTGAAGAATGAAAAGAAAACTCATATTTTGAATGAAAACAGTGTTTGGATGTGATAACAAGCTGTTTTATCATGTTTGTAATGTTACACATGCATTTCCAAACAAGTAGTAAGTCTTGTATTAAGGCGTTCAAAACAACGTTTGCTGGCGCTGTAAGCGCTCTAAACAGTGTTTCTGAGCATAACTTGGAGCAAAAGTGCAACTTTTGAAGAATGAACTGAAAACTCATATTTTGTTCTAAAACAGTGTTTGGATGTAATAACAAGCTGTTTTATCATGTTTGTAATGTTACACATGCATTTCCTAACAAGTAGGTAAGGCTTGCATTAAGGCGTTCAAAACAGCGTTTGCTGGCGTTGTAAGAGCTCTAAACAGTGTTTCTGAGCATAACTTGGGGCAAAAGTGCAACTTTTCAAGAATGAAAAGAAAACTCATATTTTGAATGAAAACAGTGTTTGGATGTGATAACAAGCTGTTTTATCATGTTTGTAATGTTACACATCCATTTCCATACAAGTAGTAAGTCTTGTATTAAGGCGTTCAAAACAGCGTTTGCTGGCGCTGTAAGCGCTCTAAACAGTGTTTCTGAGCATAACTTGTGGCAAAAGTGCAACTTTTGAAGAATGAACTGAAAACTCATATTTTGTTCCAAAACAGTGTTTGTATGTGATAACAAGCTGTTTTATCATGTTTGTAATGTTACACATGCATTTCCTAACAAGTAGTAAGGCTTGCATTAAGGCGTTCAAAACAGCGTTTTCTGGCGTTGTAAGAGCTCTAAACAGTGTTTCTGAGCATAACTTGGGGCAAAAGTGCAACTTTTCAAGAATGAAAAGAAAACTCATATTTTGAATGAAAACAGTGTTTGGATGTGATAACAAGCTGTTTTATCATGTTTGTAATGTTACACATCCATTTCCATACAAGTAGTAAGTCTTGTATTAAGGCGTTCAAAACAGCGTTTGCTGGCGCTGTAAGCGCTCTAAACAGTGTTTCTGAGCATAACTTGGAGCAAAAGTGCAACTTTTGAAGAATGAACTGAAAACTCATATTTTGTTCCAAAACAGTGTTTGGATGTGATAACAAGCTGTTTTATCATGTTTGTAATGTTACACATGCATTTCCTAACAAGTAGTAAGGCTTGCATTAAGGCGTTCAAAACAGCGTTTGCTGGCGTTGTAAGAGCTCTAAACAGTGTTTCTGAGCATAACTTGTGGCAAAAGTGCAACTTTTGAAGAATGAAAAGAAAACTCATATTTTGAATGAAAACAGTGTTTGGATGTGATAACAAGCTGTTTTATCATGTTTGTAATGTTACACATGCATTTCCAAACAAGTAGTAAGTCTTGTATTAAGGCGTTCAAAACAACGTTTGCTGGCGCTGTAAGCGCTCTAAACAGTGTTTCTGAGCATAACTTGGAGCAAAAGTGCAACTTTTGAAGAATGAACTGAAAACTCATATTTTGTTCTAAAACAGTGTTTGGATGTGATAACAAGCTGTTTTATCATGTTTGTAATGTTACACATGCATTTCCTAACAAGTAGGTAAGGCTTGCATTAAGGCGTTCAAAACAGCGTTTGCTGGCGTTGTAAGAGCTCTAAACAGTGTTTCTGAGCATAACTTGGGGCAAAAGTGCAACTTTTCAAGAATGAAAAGAAAACTCATATTTTGAATGAAAACAGTGTTTGGATGTGATAACAAGCTGTTTTATCATGTTTGTAATGTTACACATCCATTTCCATACAAGTAGTAAGTCTTGTATTAAGGCGTTCAAAACAGCGTTTGCTGGCGCTGTAAGCGCTCTAAACAGTGTTTCTGAGCATAACTTGGAGCAAAAGTGCAACTTTTGAAGAATGAACTGAAAACTCATATTTTGTTCCAAAACAGTGTTTGGATGTGATAACAAGCTGTTTTATCATGTTTGTAATGTTACACATGCATTTCCATACAAGTAGTAAGTCTTGCATTAAGGCGTTCAAAACAGCGTTTGCTGGCGCTGTAAGCGCTCTAAACAGTGTTTCTGAGCATAACTTGTGGCAAAAGTGCAACTTTTGAAGAATGAACTGAAAACTCATATTTTGTTCCAAAACAGTGTTTGGATGTGATAACAAGCTGTTTTATCATGTTTGTAATGTTACACATGCATTTCCAAACAAGTAGTAAGTCTTGTATTAAGGCGTTCAAAACAGCGTTTGCTGGCGCTGTAAGCGCTCTAAAGAGTGTTTCTGAGCATAACTTGGAGCAAAAGTGCAACTTTTGAAGAATGAACTGAAAACTCATATTTTGTTCTAAAACAGTGTTTGGATGTGATAACAAGCTGTTTTATCATGTTTGTAATGTTACACATGCATTTCCTAACAAGTAGTAAGGCTTGCATTAAGGCGTTCAAAACAGCGTTTGCTGGCGTTGTAAGAGCTCTAAACAGTGTTTCTGAGCATAACTTGTGGCAAAAGTGCAACTTTTGAAGAATGAAAAGAAAACTCATATTTTGAATGAAAACAGTGTTTGGATGTGATAACAAGCTGTTTTATCATGTTTGTAATGTTACACATGCATTTCCAAACAAGTAGTAAGTCTTGTATTAAGGCGTTCAAAACAACGTTTGCTGGCGCTGTAAGCGCTCTAAACAGTGTTTCTGAGCATAACTTGGAGCAAAAGTGCAACTTTTGAAGAATGAACTGAAAACTCATATTTTGTTCTAAAACAGTGTTTGGATGTGATAACAAGCTGTTTTATCATGTTTGTAATGTTACACATGCATTTCCTAACAAGTAGGTAAGGCTTGCATTAAGGCGTTCAAAACAGCGTTTGCTGGCGTTGTAAGAGCTCTAAACAGTGTTTCTGAGCATAACTTGGGGCAAAAGTGCAACTTTTCAAGAATGAAAAGAAAACTCATATTTTGAATGAAAACAGTGTTTGGATGTGATAACAAGCTGTTTTATCATGTTTGTAATGTTACACATCCATTTCCATACAAGTAGTAAGTCTTGTATTAAGGCGTTCAAAACAGCGTTTGCTGGCGCTGTAAGCGCTCTAAACAGTGTTTCTGAGCATAACTTGGAGCAAAAGTGCAACTTTTGAAGAATGAACTGAAAACTCATATTTTGTTCCAAAACAGTGTTTGGATGTGATAACAAGCTGTTTTATCATGTTTGTAATGTTACACATGCATTTCCATACAAGTAGTAAGTCTTGCATTAAGGCGTTCAAAACAGCGTTTGCTGGCGCTGTAAGCGCTCTAAACAGTGTTTCTGAGCATAACTTGTGGCAAAAGTGCAACTTTTGAAGAATGAACTGAAAACTCATATTTTGTTCCAAAACAGTGTTTGGATGTGATAACAAGCTGTTTTATCATGTTTGTAATGTTACACATGCATTTCCAAACAAGTAGTAAGTCTTGTATTAAGGCGTTCAAAACAGCGTTTGCTGGCGCTGTAAGCGCTCTAAAGAGTGTTTCTGAGCATAACTTGGAGCAAAAGTGCAACTTTTGAAGAATGAACTGAAAACTCATATTTTGTTCCAAAACAGTGTTTGGATGTGATAACAAGCTGTTTTATCATGTTTGTAATGTTACACATCCATTTCCATACAAGTAGTAAGTCTTGTATTAAGGCGTTCAAAACAGCGTTTGCTGGCGCTGTAAGCGCTCTAAACAGTGTTTCTGAGCATAACTTGGAGCAAAAGTGCAACTTTTGAAGAATGAACTGAAAACTCATATTTTGTTCCAAAACAGTGTTTGGATGTGATAACAAGCTGTTTTATCATGTTTGTAATGTTACACATGCATTTCCTAACAAGTAGTAAGGCTTGCATTAAGGCGTTCAAAACAGCGTTTTCTGGCGTTGTAAGAGCTCTAAACAGTGTTTCTGAGCATAACTTGGGGCAAAAGTGCAACTTTTCAAGAATGAAAAGAAAACTCATATTTTGAATGAAAACAGTGTTTGGATGTGATAACAAGCTGTTTTATCATGTTTGTAATGTTACACATCCATTTCCATACAAGTAGTAAGTCTTGTATTAAGGCGTTCAAAACAGCGTTTGCTGGCGCTGTAAGCGCTCTAAACAGTGTTTCTGAGCATAACTTGGAGCAAAAGTGCAACTTTTGAAGAATGAACTGAAAACTCATATTTTGTTCCAAAACAGTGTTTGGATGTGATAACAAGCTGTTTTATCATGTTTGTAATGTTACACATGCATTTCCATACAAGTAGTAAGTCTTGCATTAAGGCGTTCAAAACAGCGTTTGCTGGCGCTGTAAGCGCTCTAAACAGTGTTTCTGAGCATAACTTGTGGCAAAAGTGCAACTTTTGAAGAATGAACTGAAAACTCATATTTTGTTCCAAAACAGTGTTTGGATGTGATAACAAGCTGTTTTATCATGTTTGTAATGTTACACATGCATTTCCAAACAAGTAGTAAGTCTTGTATTAAGGCGTTCAAAACAGCGTTTGCTGGCGCTGTAAGCGCTCTAAAGAGTGTTTCTGAGCATAACTTGGAGCAAAAGTGCAACTTTTGAAGAATGAACTGAAAACTCATATTTTGTTCCAAAACAGTGTTTGGATGTGATAACAAGCTGTTTTATCATGTTTGTAATGTTACACATCCATTTCCATACAAGTAGTAAGTCTTGTATTAAGGCGTTCAAAACAGCGTTTGCTGGCGCTGTAAGCGCTCTAAACAGTGTTTCTGAGCATAACTTGGAGCAAAAGTGCAACTTTTGAAGAATGAACTGAAAACTCATATTTTGTTCCAAAACAGTGTTTGGATGTGATAACAAGCTGTTTTATCATGTTTGTAATGTTACACATGCATTTCCTAACAAGTAGTAAGGCTTGCATTAAGGCGTTCAAAACAGCGTTTTCTGGCGTTGTAAGAGCTCTAAACAGTGTTTCTGAGCATAACTTGGGGCAAAAGTGCAACTTTTCAAGAATGAAAAGAAAACTCATATTTTGAATGAAAACAGTGTTTGGATGTGATAACAAGCTGTTTTATCATGTTTGTAATGTTACACATCCATTTCCATACAAGTAGTAAGTCTTGTATTAAGGCGTTCAAAACAGCGTTTGCTGGCGCTGTAAGCGCTCTAAACAGTGTTTCTGAGCATAACTTGGAGCAAAAGTGCAACTTTTGAAGAATGAACTGAAAACTCATATTTTGTTCCAAAACAGTGTTTGGATGTGATAACAAGCTGTTTTATCATGTTTGTAATGTTACACATGCATTTCCATACAAGTAGTAAGTCTTGCATTAAGGCGTTCAAAACAGCGTTTGCTGGCGCTGTAAGCGCTCTAAACAGTGTTTCTGAGCATAACTTGTGGCAAAAGTGCAACTTTTGAAGAATGAACTGAAAACTCATATTTTGTTCCAAAACAGTGTTTGGATGTGATAACAAGCTGTTTTATCATGTTTGTAATGTTACACATGCATTTCCAAACAAGTAGTAAGTCTTGTATTAAGGCGTTCAAAACAGCGTTTGCTGGCGCTGTAAGCGCTCTAAAGAGTGTTTCTGAGCATAACTTGGAGCAAAAGTGCAACTTTTGAAGAATGAACTGAAAACTCATATTTTGTTCTAAAACAGTGTTTGGATGTGATAACAAGCTGTTTTATCATGTTTGTAATGTTACACATGCATTTCCTAACAAGTAGTAAGGCTTGCATTAAGGCGTTCAAAACAGCGTTTGCTGGCGTTGTAAGAGCTCTAAACAGTGTTTCTGAGCATAACTTGTGGCAAAAGTGCAACTTTTGAAGAATGAAAAGAAAACTCATATTTTGAATGAAAACAGTGTTTGGATGTGATAACAAGCTGTTTTATCATGTTTGTAATGTTACACATGCATTTCCAAACAAGTAGTAAGTCTTGTATTAAGGCGTTCAAAACAACGTTTGCTGGCGCTGTAAGCGCTCTAAACAGTGTTTCTGAGCATAACTTGGAGCAAAAGTGCAACTTTTGAAGAATGAAAAGAAAACTCATATTTTGAATGAAAACAGTGTTTGGATGTGATAACAAGCTGTTTTATCATGTTTGTAATGTTACACATCCATTTCCATACAAGTAGTAAGTCTTGTATTAAGGCGTTCAAAACAGCGTTTGCTGGCGCTGTAAGCGCTCTAAACAGTGTTTCTGAGCATAACTTGTGGCAAAAGTGCAACTTTTGAAGAATGAACTGAAAACTCATATTTTGTTCCAAAACAGTGTTTGTATGTGATAACAAGCTGTTTTATCATGTTTGTAATGTTACACATGCATTTCCTAACAAGTAGTAAGGCTTGCATTAAGGCGTTCAAAACAGCGTTTTCTGGCGTTGTAAGAGCTCTAAACAGTGTTTCTGAGCATAACTTGGGGCAAAAGTGCAACTTTTCAAGAATGAAAAGAAAACTCATATTTTGAATGAAAACAGTGTTTGGATGTGATAACAAGCTGTTTTATCATGTTTGTAATGTTACACATCCATTTCCATACAAGTAGTAAGTCTTGTATTAAGGCGTTCAAAACAGCGTTTGCTGGCGCTGTAAGCGCTCTAAACAGTGTTTCTGAGCATAACTTGGAGCAAAAGTGCAACTTTTGAAGAATGAACTGAAAACTCATATTTTGTTCCAAAACAGTGTTTGGATGTGATAACAAGCTGTTTTATCATGTTTGTAATGTTACACATGCATTTCCTAACAAGTAGTAAGGCTTGCATTAAGGCGTTCAAAACAGCGTTTGCTGGCGTTGTAAGAGCTCTAAACAGTGTTTCTGAGCATAACTTGTGGCAAAAGTGCAACTTTTGAAGAATGAAAAGAAAACTCATATTTTGAATGAAAACAGTGTTTGGATGTGATAACAAGCTGTTTTATCATGTTTGTAATGTTACACATGCATTTCCAAACAAGTAGTAAGTCTTGTATTAAGGCGTTCAAAACAACGTTTGCTGGCGCTGTAAGCGCTCTAAACAGTGTTTCTGAGCATAACTTGGAGCAAAAGTGCAACTTTTGAAGAATGAACTGAAAACTCATATTTTGTTCTAAAACAGTGTTTGGATGTGATAACAAGCTGTTTTATCATGTTTGTAATGTTACACATGCATTTCCTAACAAGTAGGTAAGGCTTGCATTAAGGCGTTCAAAACAGCGTTTGCTGGCGTTGTAAGAGCTCTAAACAGTGTTTCTGAGCATAACTTGGGGCAAAAGTGCAACTTTTCAAGAATGAAAAGAAAACTCATATTTTGAATGAAAACAGTGTTTGGATGTGATAACAAGCTGTTTTATCATGTTTGTAATGTTACACATCCATTTCCATACAAGTAGTAAGTCTTGTATTAAGGCGTTCAAAACAGCGTTTGCTGGCGCTGTAAGCGCTCTAAACAGTGTTTCTGAGCATAACTTGGAGCAAAAGTGCAACTTTTGAAGAATGAACTGAAAACTCATATTTTGTTCCAAAACAGTGTTTGGATGTGATAACAAGCTGTTTTATCATGTTTGTAATGTTACACATGCATTTCCATACAAGTAGTAAGTCTTGCATTAAGGCGTTCAAAACAGCGTTTGCTGGCGCTGTAAGCGCTCTAAACAGTGTTTCTGAGTGGCAAAAGTGGCAAAAGTGCAACTTTTGAAGAATGAACTGAAAACTCATATTTTGTTCCAAAACAGTGTTTGGATGTGATAACAAGCTGTTTTATCATGTTTGTAATGTTACACATGCATTTCCAAACAAGTAGTAAGTCTTGTATTAAGGCGTTCAAAACAGCGTTTGCTGGCGCTGTAAGCGCTCTAAAGAGTGTTTCTGAGCATAACTTGGAGCAAAAGTGCAACTTTTGAAGAATGAACTGAAAACTCATATTTTGTTCTAAAACAGTGTTTGGATGTGATAACAAGCTGTTTTATCATGTTTGTAATGTTACACATGCATTTCCTAACAAGTAGTAAGTCTTGTATTAAGGCGTTCAAAACAGCGTTTGCTGGCGCTGTAAGCGCTCTAAACAGTGTTTCTGAGCATAACTTGGAGCAAAAGTGCAACTTTTGAAGAATGAACTGAAAACTCATATTTTGTTCCAAAACAGTGTTTGGATGTGATAACAAGCTGTTTTATCATGTTTGTAATGTTACACATGCATTTCCATACAAGTAGTAAGTCTTGCATTAAGGCGTTCAAAACAGCGTTTGCTGGCGCTGTAAGCGCTCTAAACAGTGTTTCTGAGCATAACTTGTGGCAAAAGTGCAACTTTTGAAGAATGAACTGAAAACTCATATTTTGTTCCAAAACAGTGTTTGGATGTGATAACAAGCTGTTTTATCATGTTTGTAATGTTACACATGCATTTCCAAACAAGTAGTAAGTCTTGTATTAAGGCGTTCAAAACAGCGTTTGCTGGCGCTGTAAGCGCTCTAAAGAGTGTTTCTGAGCATAACTTGGAGCAAAAGTGCAACTTTTGAAGAATGAACTGAAAACTCATATTTTGTTCCAAAACAGTGTTTGGATGTGATAACAAGCTGTTTTATCATGTTTGTAATGTTACACATCCATTTCCATACAAGTAGTAAGTCTTGTATTAAGGCGTTCAAAACAGCGTTTGCTGGCGCTGTAAGCGCTCTAAACAGTGTTTCTGAGCATAACTTGGAGCAAAAGTGCAACTTTTGAAGAATGAACTGAAAACTCATATTTTGTTCCAAAACAGTGTTTGGATGTGATAACAAGCTGTTTTATCATGTTTGTAATGTTACACATGCATTTCCTAACAAGTAGTAAGGCTTGCATTAAGGCGTTCAAAACAGCGTTTTCTGGCGTTGTAAGAGCTCTAAACAGTGTTTCTGAGCATAACTTGGGGCAAAAGTGCAACTTTTCAAGAATGAAAAGAAAACTCATATTTTGAATAAAAACAGTGTTTGGATGTGATAACAAGCTGTTTTATCATGTTTGTAATGTTACACATCCATTTCCATACAAGTAGTAAGTCTTGTATTAAGGCGTTCAAAACAGCGTTTGCTGGCGCTGTAAGCGCTCTAAACAGTGTTTCTGAGCATAACTTGGAGCAAAAGTGCAACTTTTGAAGAATGAAAAGAAAACTCATATTTTGTTCCAAAACAGTGTTTGGATGTGATAACAAGCTGTTTTATCATGTTTGTAATGTTACACATCCATTTCCATACAAGTAGTAAGTCTTGTATTAAGGCGTTCAAAACAGCGTTTGCTGGCGCTGTAAGCGCTCTAAACAGTGTTTCTGAGCATAACTTGTGGCAAAAGTGCAACTTTTGAAGAATGAACTGAAAACTCATATTTTGTTCCAAAACAGTGTTTGGATGTGATAACAAGCTGTTTTATCATGTTTGTAATGTTACACATGCATTTCCAAACAAGTAGTAAGTCTTGTATTAAGGCGTTCAAAACAGCGTTTGCTGGCGCTGTAAGCGCTCTAAAGAGTGTTTCTGAGCATAACTTGGAGCAAAAGTGCAACTGCTTGAAGAATGAACTGAAAACTCATATTTTGTTCTAAAACAGTGTTTGGATGTGATAACAAGCTGTTTTATCATGTTTGTAATGTTACACATGCATTTCCTAACAAGTAGTAAGGCTTGCATTAAGGCGTTCAAAACAGCGTTTGCTGGCGTTGTAAGAGCTCTAAACAGTGTTTCTGAGCATAACTTGTGGCAAAAGTGCAACTTTTGAAGAATGAAAAGAAAACTCATATTTTGAATGAAAACAGTGTTTGGATGTGATAACAAGCTGTTTTATCATGTTTGTAATGTTACACATGCATTTCCAAACAAGTAGTAAGTCTTGTATTAAGGCGTTCAAAACAACGTTTGCTGGCGCTGTAAGCGCTCTAAACAGTGTTTCTGAGCATAACTTGGAGCAAAAGTGCAACTTTTGAAGAATGAACTGAAAACTCATATTTTGTTCTAAAACAGTGTTTGGATGTGATAACAAGCTGTTTTATCATGTTTGTAATGTTACACATGCATTTCCTAACAAGTAGGTAAGGCTTGCATTAAGGCGTTCAAAACAGCGTTTGCTGGCGTTGTAAGAGCTCTAAACAGTGTTTCTGAGCATAACTTGGGGCAAAAGTGCAACTTTTCAAGAATGAAAAGAAAACTCATATTTTGAATGAAAACAGTGTTTGGATGTGATAACAAGCTGTTTTATCATGTTTGTAATGTTACACATCCATTTCCATACAAGTAGTAAGTCTTGTATTAAGGCGTTCAAAACAGCGTTTGCTGGCGCTGTAAGCGCTCTAAACAGTGTTTCTGAGCATAACTTGGAGCAAAAGTGCAACTTTTGAAGAATGAACTGAAAACTCATATTTTGTTCCAAAACAGTGTTTGGATGTGATAACAAGCTGTTTTATCATGTTTGTAATGTTACACATGCATTTCCATACAAGTAGTAAGTCTTGCATTAAGGCGTTCAAAACAGCGTTTGCTGGCGCTGTAAGCGCTCTAAACAGTGTTTCTGAGCATAACTTGTGGCAAAAGTGCAACTTTTGAAGAATGAAAAGAAAACTCATATTTTGTTCCAAAACAGTGTTTGGATGTGATAACAAGCTGTTTTATCATGTTTGTAATGTTACACATCCATTTCCATACAAGTAGTAAGTCTTGTATTAAGGCGTTCAAAACAGCGTTTGCTGGCGCTGTAAGCGCTCTAAACAGTGTTTCTGAGCATAACTTGTGGCAAAAGTGCAACTTTTGAAGAATGAACTGAAAACTCATATTTTGTTCCAAAACAGTGTTTGGATGTGATAACAAGCTGTTTTATCATGTTTGTAATGTTACACATGCATTTCCAAACAAGTAGTAAGTCTTGTATTAAGGCGTTCAAAACAGCGTTTGCTGGCGCTGTAAGCGCTCTAAAGAGTGTTTCTGAGCATAACTTGGAGCAAAAGTGCAACTTTTGAAG
Source organism: Brachyhypopomus gauderio (assembly GCF_052324685.1). Taxonomy (NCBI): domain Eukaryota; kingdom Metazoa; phylum Chordata; class Actinopteri; order Gymnotiformes; family Hypopomidae; genus Brachyhypopomus; species Brachyhypopomus gauderio. The sequence goes on along the minus strand of NW_027507215.1, from coordinate 20,796 downwards.
AATGAACTGAAAACTCATATTTTGTTCTAAAACAGTGTTTGGATGTGATAACAAGCTGTTTTATCATGTTTGTAATGTTACACATGCATTTCCTAACAAGTAGTAAGGCTTGCATTAAGGCGTTCAAAACAGCGTTTGCTGGCGTTGTAAGAGCTCTAAACAGTGTTTCTGAGCATAACTTGTGGCAAAAGTGCAACTTTTGAAGAATGAAAAGAAAACTCATATTTTGAATGAAAACAGTGTTTGGATGTGATAACAAGCTGTTTTATCATGTTTGTAATGTTACACATGCATTTCCAAACAAGTAGTAAGTCTTGTATTAAGGCGTTCAAAACAACGTTTGCTGGCGCTGTAAGCGCTCTAAACAGTGTTTCTGAGCATAACTTGGAGCAAAAGTGCAACTTTTGAAGAATGAACTGAAAACTCATATTTTGTTCTAAAACAGTGTTTGGATGTGATAACAAGCTGTTTTATCATGTTTGTAATGTTACACATGCATTTCCTAACAAGTAGGTAAGGCTTGCATTAAGGCGTTCAAAACAGCGTTTGCTGGCGTTGTAAGAGCTCTAAACAGTGTTTCTGAGCATAACTTGGGGCAAAAGTGCAACTTTTCAAGAATGAAAAGAAAACTCATATTTTGAATGAAAACAGTGTTTGGATGTGATAACAAGCTGTTTTATCATGTTTGTAATGTTACACATCCATTTCCATACAAGTAGTAAGTCTTGTATTAAGGCGTTCAAAACAGCGTTTGCTGGCGCTATAAGCGCTCTAAACAGTGTTTCTGAGCATAACTTGGAGCAAAAGTGCAACTTTTGAAGAATGAACTGAAAACTCATATTTTGTTCCAAAACAGTGTTTGGATGTGATAACAAGCTGTTTTATCATGTTTGTAATGTTACACATGCATTTCCATACAAGTAGTAAGTCTTGCATTAAGGCGTTCAAAACAGCGTTTGCTGGCGCTGTAAGCGCTCTAAACAGTGTTTCTGAGCATAACTTGTGGCAAAAGTGCAACTTTTGAAGAATGAACTGAAAACTCATATTTTGTTCCAAAACAGTGTTTGGATGTGATAACAAGCTGTTTTATCATGTTTGTAATGTTACACATGCATTTCCAAACAAGTAGTAAGTCTTGTATTAAGGCGTTCAAAACAGCGTTTGCTGGCGCTGTAAGCGCTCTAAAGAGTGTTTCTGAGCATAACTTGGAGCAAAAGTGCAACTTTTGAAGAATGAACTGAAAACTCATATTTTGTTCTAAAACAGTGTTTGGATGTGATAACAAGCTGTTTTATCATGTTTGTAATGTTACACATGCATTTCCTAACAAGTAGTAAGGCTTGCATTAAGGCGTTCAAAACAGCGTTTGCTGGCGTTGTAAGAGCTCTAAACAGTGTTTCTGAGCATAACTTGTGGCAAAAGTGCAACTTTTGAAGAATGAAAAGAAAACTCATATTTTGAATGAAAACAGTGTTTGGATGTGATAACAAGCTGTTTTATCATGTTTGTAATGTTACACATGCATTTCCAAACAAGTAGTAAGTCTTGTATTAAGGCGTTCAAAACAACGTTTGCTGGCGCTGTAAGCGCTCTAAACAGTGTTTCTGAGCATAACTTGGAGCAAAAGTGCAACTTTTGAAGAATGAACTGAAAACTCATATTTTGTTCTAAAACAGTGTTTGGATGTGATAACAAGCTGTTTTATCATGTTTGTAATGTTACACATGCATTTCCTAACAAGTAGGTAAGGCTTGCATTAAGGCGTTCAAAACAGCGTTTGCTGGCGTTGTAAGAGCTCTAAACAGTGTTTCTGAGCATAACTTGGGGCAAAAGTGCAACTTTTCAAGAATGAAAAGAAAACTCATATTTTGAATGAAAACAGTGTTTGGATGTGATAACAAGCTGTTTTATCATGTTTGTAATGTTACACATCCATTTCCATACAAGTAGTAAGTCTTGTATTAAGGCGTTCAAAACAGCGTTTGCTGGCGCTGTAAGCGCTCTAAACAGTGTTTCTGAGCATAACTTGGAGCAAAAGTGCAACTTTTCAAGAATGAAAAGAAAACTCATATTTTGAATGAAAACAGTGTTTGGATGTGATAACAAGCTGTTTTATCATGTTTGTAATGTTACACATGCATTTCCATACAAGTAGTAAGTCTTGCATTAAGGCGTTCAAAACAGCGTTTGCTGGCGCTGTAAGCGCTCTAAACAGTGTTTCTGAGCATAACTTGTGGCAAAAGTGCAACTTTTGAAGAATGAACTGAAAACTCATATTTTGTTCCAAAACAGTGTTTGGATGTGATAACAAGCTGTTTTATCATGTTTGTAATGTTACACATGCATTTCCAAACAAGTAGTAAGTCTTGTATTAAGGCGTTCAAAACAGCGTTTGCTGGCGCTGTAAGCGCTCTAAAGAGTGTTTCTGAGCATAACTTGGAGCAAAAGTGCAACTTTTGAAGAATGAACTGAAAACTCATATTTTGTTCTAAAACAGTGTTTGGATGTGATAACAAGCTGTTTTATCATGTTTGTAATGTTACACATGCATTTCCTAACAAGTAGTAAGGCTTGCATTAAGGCGTTCAAAACAGCGTTTGCTGGCGTTGTAAGAGCTCTAAACAGTGTTTCTGAGCATAACTTGTGGCAAAAGTGCAACTTTTGAAGAATGAAAAGAAAACTCATATTTTGAATGAAAACAGTGTTTGGATGTGATAACAAGCTGTTTTATCATGTTTGTAATGTTACACATGCATTTCCAAACAAGTAGTAAGTCTTGTATTAAGGCGTTCAAAACAACGTTTGCTGGCGCTGTAAGCGCTCTAAACAGTGTTTCTGAGCATAACTTGGAGCAAAAGTGCAACTTTTGAAGAATGAACTGAAAACTCATATTTTGTTCTAAAACAGTGTTTGGATGTGATAACAAGCTGTTTTATCATGTTTGTAATGTTACACATGCATTTCCTAACAAGTAGGTAAGGCTTGCATTAAGGCGTTCAAAACAGCGTTTGCTGGCGTTGTAAGAGCTCTAAACAGTGTTTCTGAGCATAACTTGGGGCAAAAGTGCAACTTTTCAAGAATGAAAAGAAAACTCATATTTTGAATGAAAACAGTGTTTGGATGTGATAACAAGCTGTTTTATCATGTTTGTAATGTTACACATGCATTTCCTAACAAGTAGGTAAGGCTTGCATTAAGGCGTTCAAAACAGCGTTTGCTGGCGTTGTAAGAGCTCTAAACAGTGTTTCTGAGCATAACTTGGGGCAAAAGTGCAACTTTTCAAGAATGAAAAGAAAACTCATATTTTGAATGAAAACAGTGTTTGGATGTGATAACAAGCTGTTTTATCATGTTTGTAATGTTACACATCCATTTCCATACAAGTAGTAAGTCTTGTATTAAGGCGTTCAAAACAGCGTTTGCTGGCGCTGTAAGCGCTCTAAACAGTGTTTCTGAGCATAACTTGGAGCAAAAGTGCAACTTTTGAAGAATGAACTGAAAACTCATATTTTGTTCCAAAACAGTGTTTGGATGTGATAACAAGCTGTTTTATCATGTTTGTAATGTTACACATGCATTTCCTAACAAGTAGTAAGGCTTGCATTAAGGCGTTCAAAACAGCGTTTTCTGGCGTTGTAAGAGCTCTAAACAGTGTTTCTGAGCATAACTTGGGGCAAAAGTGCAACTTTTCAAGAATGAAAAGAAAACTCATATTTTGAATGAAAACAGTGTTTGGATGTGATAACAAGCTGTTTTATCATGTTTGTAATGTTACACATCCATTTCCATACAAGTAGTAAGTCTTGTATTAAGGCGTTCAAAACAGCGTTTGCTGGCGCTGTAAGCGCTCTAAACAGTGTTTCTGAGCATAACTTGGAGCAAAAGTGCAACTTTTGAAGAATGAACTGAAAACTCATATTTTGTTCCAAAACAGTGTTTGGATGTGATAACAAGCTGTTTTATCATGTTTGTAATGTTACACATCCATTTCCATACAAGTAGTAAGTCTTGTATTAAGGCGTTCAAAACAGCGTTTGCTGGCGCTGTAAGCGCTCTAAACAGTGTTTCTGAGCATAACTTGGAGCAAAAGTGCAACTTTTGAAGAATGAACTGAAAACTCATATTTTGTTCCAAAACAGTGTTTGGATGTGATAACAAGCTGTTTTATCATGTTTGTAATGTTACACATGCATTTCCATACAAGTAGTAAGTCTTGCATTAAGGCGTTCAAAACAGCGTTTGCTGGCGCTGTAAGCGCTCTAAACAGTGTTTCTGAGCATAACTTGTGGCAAAAGTGCAACTTTTGAAGAATGAACTGAAAACTCATATTTTGTTCCAAAACAGTGTTTGGATGTGATAACAAGCTGTTTTATCATGTTTGTAATGTTACACATGCATTTCCAAACAAGTAGTAAGTCTTGTATTAAGGCGTTCAAAACAGCGTTTGCTGGCGCTGTAAGCGCTCTAAAGAGTGTTTCTGAGCATAACTTGGAGCAAAAGTGCAACTTTTGAAGAATGAACTGAAAACTCATATTTTGTTCTAAAACAGTGTTTGGATGTGATAACAAGCTGTTTTATCATGTTTGTAATGTTACACATGCATTTCCTAACAAGTAGTAAGGCTTGCATTAAGGCGTTCAAAACAGCGTTTGCTGGCGTTGTAAGAGCTCTAAACAGTGTTTCTGAGCATAACTTGGGGCAAAAGTGCAACTTTTCAAGAATGAAAAGAAAACTCATATTTTGAATGAAAACAGTGTTTGGATGTGATAACAAGCTGTTTTATCATGTTTGTAATGTTACACATCCATTTCCATACAAGTAGTAAGTCTTGTATTAAGGCGTTCAAAACAGCGTTTGCTGGCGCTGTAAGCGCTCTAAACAGTGTTTCTGAGCATAACTTGGAGCAAAAGTGCAACTTTTGAAGAATGAACTGAAAACTCATATTTTGTTCCAAAACAGTGTTTGGATGTGATAACAAGCTGTTTTATCATGTTTGTAATGTTACACATCCATTTCCATACAAGTAGTAAGTCTTGTATTAAGGCGTTCAAAACAGCGTTTGCTGGCGCTGTAAGCGCTCTAAACAGTGTTTCTGAGCATAACTTGGAGCAAAAGTGCAAATTTTGAAGAATGAACTGAAAACTCATATTTTGTTCCAAAACAGTGTTTGGATGTGATAACAAGCTGTTTTATCATGTTTGTAATGTTACACATGCATTTCCATACAAGTAGTAAGTCTTGCATTAAGGCGTTCAAAACAGCATTTGCTGGCGCTGTAAGCGCTCTAAACAGTGTTTCTGAGCATAACTTGTGGCAAAAGTGCAACTTTTGAAGAATGAACTGAAAACTCATATTTTGTTCCAAAACAGTGTTTGGATGTGATAACAAGCTGTTTTATCATGTTTGTAATGTTACACATGCATTTCCAAACAAGTAGTAAGTCTTGTATTAAGGCGTTCAAAACAGCGTTTGCTGGCGCTGTAAGCGCTCTAAAGAGTGTTTCTGAGCATAACTTGGAGCAAAAGTGCAACTTTTGAAGAATGAACTGAAAACTCATATTTTGTTCTAAAACAGTGTTTGGATGTGATAACAAGCTGTTTTATCATGTTTGTAATGTTACACATGCATTTCCTAACAAGTAGTAAGGCTTGCATTAAGGCGTTCAAAACAGCGTTTGCTGGCTTTGTAAGAGCTCTAAACAGTGTTTCTGAGCATAACATGTGGCAAAAGTGCAACTTTTGAAGAATGAAAAGAAAACTCATATTTTGAATGAAAACAGTGTTTGGATGTGATAACAAGCTGTTTTATCATGTTTGTAATGTTACACATGCATTTCCAAACAAGTAGTAAGTCTTGTATTAAGGCGTTCAAAACAACGTTTGCTGGCGCTGTAAGCGCTCTAAACAGTGTTTCTGAGCATAACTTGGAGCAAAAGTGCAACTTTTGAAGAATGAACTGAAAACTCATATTTTGTTCTAAAACAGTGTTTGGATGTGATAACAAGCTGTTTTATCATGTTTGTAATGTTACACATGCATTTCCTAACAAGTAGGTAAGGCTTGCATTAAGGCGTTCAAAACAGCGTTTGCTGGCGTTGTAAGAGCTCTAAACAGTGTTTCTGAGCATAACTTGGGGCAAAAGTGCAACTTTTCAAGAATGAAAAGAAAACTCATATTTTGAATGAAAACAGTGTTTGGATGTGATAACAAGCTGTTTTATCATGTTTGTAATGTTACACATCCATTTCCATACAAGTAGTAAGTCTTGTATTAAGGCGTTCAAAACAGCGTTTGCTGGCGCTGTAAGCGCTCTAAACAGTGTTTCTGAGCATAACTTGGGGCAAAAGTGCAACTTTTCAAGAATGAAAAGAAAACTCATATTTTGAATGAAAACAGTGTTTGGATGTGATAACAAGCTGTTTTATCATGTTTGTAATGTTACACATCCATTTCCATACAAGTAGTAAGTCTTGTATTAAGGCGTTCAAAACAGCGTTTGCTGGCGCTGTAAGCGCTCTAAACAGTGTTTCTGAGCATAACTTGGAGCAAAAGTGCAACTTTTGAAGAATGAACTGAAAACTCATATTTTGTTCCAAAACAGTGTTTGGATGTGATAACAAGCTGTTTTATCATGTTTGTAATGTTACACATGCATTTCCTAACAAGTAGTAAGGCTTGCATTAAGGCGTTCAAAACAGCGTTTTCTGGCGTTGTAAGAGCTCTAAACAGTGTTTCTGAGCATAACTTGGGGCAAAAGTGCAACTTTTCAAGAATGAAAAGAAAACTCATATTTTGAATGAAAACAGTGTTTGGATGTGATAACAAGCTGTTTTATCATGTTTGTAATGTTACACATCCATTTCCATACAAGTAGTAAGTCTTGTATTAAGGCGTTCAAAACAGCGTTTGCTGGCGCTGTAAGCGCTCTAAACAGTGTTTCTGAGCATAACTTGGAGCAAAAGTGCAACTTTTGAAGAATGAACTGAAAACTCATATTTTGTTCCAAAACAGTGTTTGGATGTGATAACAAGCTGTTTTATCATGTTTGTAATGTTACACATGCATTTCCATACAAGTAGTAAGTCTTGCATTAAGGCGTTCAAAACAGCGTTTGCTGGCGCTGTAAGCGCTCTAAACAGTGTTTCTGAGCATAACTTGGAGTAAAAGTGCAACTTTTGAAGAATGAACTGAAAACTCATATTTTGTTCCAAAACAGTGTTTGGATGTGATAACAAGCTGTTTTATCATGTTTGTAATGTTACACATGCATTTCCTAACAAGTAGTAAGGCTTGCATTAAGGCGTTCAAAACAGCGTTTTCTGGCGTTGTAAGAGCTCTAAACAGTGTTTCTGAGCATAACTTGGGGCAAAAGTGCAACTTTTCAAGAATGAAAAGAAAACTCATATTTTGAATGAAAACAGTGTTTGGATGTGATAACAAGCTGTTTTATCATGTTTGTAATGTTACACATCCATTTCCATACAAGTAGTAAGTCTTGTATTAAGGCGTTCAAAACAGCGTTTGCTGGCGCTGTAAGCGCTCTAAACAGTGTTTCTGAGCATAACTTGGAGCAAAAGTGCAACTTTTGAAGAATGAACTGAAAACTCATATTTTGTTCCAAAACAGTGTTTGGATGTGATAACAAGCTGTTTTATCATGTTTGTAATGTTACACATCCATTTCCATACAAGTAGTAAGTCTTGTATTAAGGCGTTCAAAACAGCGTTTGCTGGCGCTGTAAGCGCTCTAAACAGTGTTTCTGAGCATAACTTGGAGCAAAAGTGCAAATTTTGAAGAATGAACTGAAAACTCATATTTTGTTCCAAAACAGTGTTTGGATGTGATAACAAGCTGTTTTATCATGTTTGTAATGTTACACATGCATTTCCATACAAGTAGTAAGTCTTGCATTAAGGCGTTCAAAACAGCGTTTGCTGGCGCTGTAAGCGCTCTAAACAGTGTTTCTGAGCATAACTTGTGGCAAAAGTGCAACTTTTGAAGAATGAACTGAAAACTCATATTTTGTTCCAAAACAGTGTTTGGATGTGATAACAAGCTGTTTTATCATGTTTGTAATGTTACACATGCATTTCCAAACAAGTAGTAAGTCTTGTATTAAGGCGTTCAAAACAGCGTTTGCTGGCGCTGTAAGCGCTCTAAAGAGTGTTTCTGAGCATAACTTGGAGCAAAAGTGCAACTTTTGAAGAATGAACTGAAAACTCATATTTTGTTCTAAAACAGTGTTTGGATGTGATAACAAGCTGTTTTATCATGTTTGTAATGTTACACATGCATTTCCTAACAAGTAGTAAGGCTTGCATTAAGGCGTTCAAAACAGCGTTTGCTGGCGTTGTAAGAGCTCTAAACAGTGTTTCTGAGCATAACTTGTGGCAAAAGTGCAACTTTTGAAGAATGAAAAGAAAACTCATATTTTGAATGAAAACAGTGTTTGGATGTGATAACAAGCTGTTTTATCATGTTTGTAATGTTACACATGCATTTCCAAACAAGTAGTAAGTCTTGTATTAAGGCGTTCAAAACAACGTTTGCTGGCGCTGTAAGCGCTCTAAACAGTGTTTCTGAGCATAACTTGGAGCAAAAGTGCAACTTTTGAAGAATGAACTGAAAACTCATATTTTGTTCTAAAACAGTGTTTGGATGTGATAACAAGCTGTTTTATCATGTTTGTAATGTTACACATGCATTTCCTAACAAGTAGGTAAGGCTTGCATTAAGGCGTTCAAAACAGCGTTTGCTGGCGTTGTAAGAGCTCTAAACAGTGTTTCTGAGCATAACTTGGGGCAAAAGTGCAACTTTTCAAGAATGAAAAGAAAACTCATATTTTGAATGAAAACAGTGTTTGGATGTGATAACAAGCTGTTTTATCATGTTTGTAATGTTACACATCCATTTCCATACAAGTAGTAAGTCTTGTATTAAGGCGTTCAAAACAGCGTTTGCTGGCGCTGTAAGCGCTCTAAACAGTGTTTCTGAGCATAACTTGGAGCAAAAGTGCAACTTTTGAAGAATGAACTGAAAACTCATATTTTGTTCCAAAACAGTGTTTGGATGTGATAACAAGCTGTTTTATCATGTTTGTAATGTTACACATGCATTTCCATACAAGTAGTAAGTCTTGCATTAAGGCGTTCAAAACAGCGTTTGCTGGCGCTGTAAGCGCTCTAAACAGTGTTTCTGAGCATAACTTGTGGCAAAAGTGCAACTTTTGAAGAATGAACTGAAAACTCATATTTTGTTCCAAAACAGTGTTTGGATGTGATAACAAGCTGTTTTATCATGTTTGTAATGTTACACATGCAATTCCAAACAAGTAGTAAGTCTTGTATTAAGGCGTTCAAAACAGCGTTTGCTGGCGCTGTAAGCGCTCTAAAGAGTGTTTCTGAGCATAACTTGGAGCAAAAGTGCAACTTTTGAAGAATGAACTGAAAACTCATATTTTGTTCCAAAACAGTGTTTGGATGTGATAACAAGCTGTTTTATCATGTTTGTAATGTTACACATCCATTTCCATACAAGTAGTAAGTCTTGTATTAAGGCGTTCAAAACAGCGTTTGCTGGCGCTGTAAGCGCTCTAAACAGTGTTTCTGAGCATAACTTGGAGCAAAAGTGCAACTTTTGAAGAATGAACTGAAAACTCATATTTTGTTCCAAAACAGTGTTTGGATGTGATAACAAGCTGTTTTATCATGTTTGTAATGTTACACATGCATTTCCATACAAGTAGTAAGTCTTGCATTAAGGCGTTCAAAACAGCGTTTGCTGGCGCTGTAAGCGCTCTAAACAGTGTTTCTGAGCATAACTTGGAGCAAAAGTGCAACTTTTGAAGAATGAACTGAAAACTCATATTTTGTTCCAAAACAGTGTTTGGATGTGATAACAAGCTGTTTTATCATGTTTGTAATGTTACACATGCATTTCCTAACAAGTAGTAAGGCTTGCATTAAGGCGTTCAAAACAGCGTTTTCTGGCGTTGTAAGAGCTCTAAACAGTGTTTCTGAGCATAACTTGGGGCAAAAGTGCAACTTTTCAAGAATGAAAAGAAAACTCATATTTTGAATGAAAACAGTGTTTGGATGTGATAACAAGCTGTTTTATCATGTTTGTAATGTTACACATCCATTTCCATACAAGTAGTAAGTCTTGTATTAAGGCGTTCAAAACAGCGTTTGCTGGCGCTGTAAGCGCTCTAAACAGTGTTTCTGAGCATAACTTGGAGCAAAAGTGCAACTTTTGAAGAATGAACTGAAAACTCATATTTTGTTCCAAAACAGTGTTTGGATGTGATAACAAGCTGTTTTATCATGTTTGTAATGTTACACATGCATTTCCATACAAGTAGTAAGTCTTGTATTAAGGCGTTCAAAACAGCGTTTGCTGGCGCTGTAAGCGCTCTAAAGAGTGTTTCTGAGCATAACTTGGAGCAAAAGTGCAACTTTTGAAGAATGAACTGAAAACTCATATTTTGTTCTAAAACAGTGTTTGGATGTGATAACAAGCTGTTTTATCATGTTTGTAATGTTACACATGCATTTCCTAACAAGTAGTAAGGCTTGCATTAAGGCGTTCAAAACAGCGTTTGCTGGCGTTGTAAGAGCTCTAAACAGTGTTTCTGAGCATAACTTGTGGCAAAAGTGCAACTTTTGAAGAATGAAAAGAAAACTCATATTTTGAATGAAAACAGTGTTTGGATGTGATAACAAGCTGTTTTATCATGTTTGTAATGTTACACATGCATTTCCAAACAAGTAGTAAGTCTTGTATTAAGGCGTTCAAAACAACGTTTGCTGGCGCTGTAAGCGCTCTAAACAGTGTTTCTGAGCATAACTTGGAGCAAAAGTGCAACTTTTGAAGAATGAACTGAAAACTCATATTTTGTTCTAAAACAGTGTTTGGATGTAATAACAAGCTGTTTTATCATGTTTGTAATGTTACACATGCATTTCCTAACAAGTAGGTAAGGCTTGCATTAAGGCGTTCAAAACAGCGTTTGCTGGCGTTGTAAGAGCTCTAAACAGTGTTTCTGAGCATAACTTGGGGCAAAAGTGCAACTTTTCAAGAATGAAAAGAAAACTCATATTTTGAATGAAAACAGTGTTTGGATGTGATAACAAGCTGTTTTATCATGTTTGTAATGTTACACATCCATTTCCATACAAGTAGTAAGTCTTGTATTAAGGCGTTCAAAACAGCGTTTGCTGGCGCTGTAAGCGCTCTAAACAGTGTTTCTGAGCATAACTTGTGGCAAAAGTGCAACTTTTGAAGAATGAACTGAAAACTCATATTTTGTTCCAAAACAGTGTTTGGATGTGATAACAAGCTGTTTTATCATGTTTGTAATGTTACACATGCATTTCCTAACAAGTAGTAAGGCTTGCATTAAGGCGTTCAAAACAGCGTTTTCTGGCGTTGTAAGAGCTCTAAACAGTGTTTCTGAGCATAACTTGGGGCAAAAGTGCAACTTTTCAAGAATGAAAAGAAAACTCATATTTTGAATGAAAACAGTGTTTGGATGTGATAACAAGCTGTTTTATCATGTTTGTAATGTTACACATCCATTTCCATACAAGTAGTAAGTCTTGTATTAAGGCGTTCAAAACAGCGTTTGCTGGCGCTGTAAGCGCTCTAAACAGTGTTTCTGAGCATAACTTGGAGCAAAAGTGCAACTTTTGAAGAATGAACTGAAAACTCATATTTTGTTCCAAAACAGTGTTTGGATGTGATAACAAGCTGTTTTATCATGTTTGTAATGTTACACATGCATTTCCATACAAGTAGTAAGTCTTGCATTAAGGCGTTCAAAACAGCGTTTGCTGGCGCTGTAAGCGCTCTAAACAGTGTTTCTGAGCATAACTTGGAGCAAAAGTGCAACTTTTGAAGAATGAACTGAAAACTCATATTTTGTTCCAAAACAGTGTTTGGATGTGATAACAAGCTGTTTTATCATGTTTGTAATGTTACACATGCATTTCCTAACAAGTAGTAAGGCTTGCATTAAGGCGTTCAAAACAGCGTTTTCTGGCGTTGTAAGAGCTCTAAACAGTGTTTCTGAGCATAACTTGGGGCAAAAGTGCAACTTTTCAAGAATGAAAAGAAAACTCATATTTTGAATGAAAACAGTGTTTGGATGTGATAACAAGCTGTTTTATCATGTTTGTAATGTTACACATCCATTTCCATACAAGTAGTAAGTCTTGTATTAAGGCGTTCAAAACAGCGTTTGCTGGCGCTGTAAGCGCTCTAAACAGTGTTTCTGAGCATAACTTGGAGCAAAAGTGCAACTTTTGAAGAATGAACTGAAAACTCATATTTTGTTCCAAAACAGTGTTTGGATGTGATAACAAGCTGTTTTATCATGTTTGTAATGTTACACATGCATTTCCATACAAGTAGTAAGTCTTGTATTAAGGCGTTCAAAACAGCGTTTGCTGGCGCTGTAAGCGCTCTAAAGAGTGTTTCTGAGCATAACTTGGAGCAAAAGTGCAACTTTTGAAGAATGAACTGAAAACTCATATTTTGTTCTAAAACAGTGTTTGGATGTGATAACAAGCTGTTTTATCATGTTTGTAATGTTACACATGCATTTCCTAACAAGTAGTAAGGCTTGCATTAAGGCGTTCAAAACAGCGTTTGCTGGCGTTGTAAGAGCTCTAAACAGTGTTTCTGAGCATAACTTGTGGCAAAAGTGCAACTTTTGAAGAATGAAAAGAAAACTCATATTTTGAATGAAAACAGTGTTTGGATGTGATAACAAGCTGTTTTATCATGTTTGTAATGTTACACATGCATTTCCAAACAAGTAGTAAGTCTTGTATTAAGGCGTTCAAAACAACGTTTGCTGGCGCTGTAAGCGCTCTAAACAGTGTTTCTGAGCATAACTTGGAGCAAAAGTGCAACTTTTGAAGAATGAACTGAAAACTCATATTTTGTTCTAAAACAGTGTTTGGATGTAATAACAAGCTGTTTTATCATGTTTGTAATGTTACACATGCATTTCCTAACAAGTAGTAAGGCTTGCATTAAGGCGTTCAAAACAGCGTTTTCTGGCGTTGTAAGAGCTCTAAACAGTGTTTCTGAGCATAACTTGGGGCAAAAGTGCAACTTTTCAAGAATGAAAAGAAAACTCATATTTTGAATGAAAACAGTGTTTGGATGTGATAACAAGCTGTTTTATCATGTTTGTAATGTTACACATCCATTTCCATACAAGTAGTAAGTCTTGTATTAAGGCGTTCAAAACAGCGTTTGCTGGCGCTGTAAGCGCTCTAAACAGTGTTTCTGAGCATAACTTGGAGCAAAAGTGCAACTTTTGAAGAATGAACTGAAAACTCATATTTTGTTCCAAAACAGTGTTTGGATGTGATAACAAGCTGTTTTATCATGTTTGTAATGTTACACATGCATTTCCTAACAAGTAGTAAGGCTTGCATTAAGGCGTTCAAAACAGCGTTTTCTGGCGTTGTAAGAGCTCTAAACAGTGTTTCTGAGCATAACTTGGGGCAAAGTGCAACTTTTCAAGAATGAAAAGAAAACTCATATTTTGAATGAAAACAGTGTTTGGATGTGATAACAAGCTGTTTATCATGTTTGTAATGTTACACATCCATTTCCATACAAGTAGTAAGTCTTGTATTAAGGCGTTCAAAACAGCGTTTGCTGGCGCTGTAAGCGCTCTAAACAGTGTTTCTGAGCATAACTTGTGGCAAAAGTGCAACTTTTGAAGAATGAACTGAAAACTCATATTTTGTTCCAAAACAGTGTTTGGATGTGATAACAAGCTGTTTTATCATGTTTGTAATGTTACACATGCATTTCCTAACAAGTAGTAAGGCTTGCATTAAGGCGTTCAAAACAGCGTTTCTGGCGTTGTAAGAGCTCTAAACAGTGTTTCTGAGCATAACTTGGGGCAAAAGTGCAACTTTTCAAGAATGAAAAGAAAACTCATATTTTGAATGAAAACAGTGTTTGGATGTGATAACAAGCTGTTTTATCATGTTTGTAATGTTACACATCCATTTCCATACAAGTAGTAAGTCTTGTATTAAGGCGTTCAAAACAGCGTTTGCTGGCGCTGTAAGCGCTCTAAACAGTGTTTCTGAGCATAACTTGGAGCAAAAGTGCAACTTTTGAAGAATGAACTGAAAACTCATATTTTGTTCCAAAACAGTGTTTGGATGTGATAACAAGCTGTTTTATCATGTTTGTAATGTTACACATGCATTTCCTAACAAGTAGTAAGGCTTGCATTAAGGCGTTCAAAACAGCGTTTTCTGGCGTTGTAAGAGCTCTAAACAGTGTTTCTGAGCATAACTTGGAGCAAAAGTGCAACTTTTGAAGAATGAACTGAAAACTCATATTTTGTTCCAAAACAGTGTTTGGATGTGATAACAAGCTGTTTTATCATGTTTGTAATGTTACACATCCATTTCCATACAAGTAGTAAGTCTTGTATTAAGGCGTTCAAAACAGCGTTTGCTGGCGCTGTAAGCGCTCTAAACAGTGTTTCTGAGCATAACTTGGAGCAAAAGTGCAACTTTTGAAGAATGAACTGAAAACTCATATTTTGTTCCAAAACAGTGTTTGGATGTGATAACAAGCTGTTTTATCATGTTTGTAATGTTACACATGCATTTCCTAACAAGTAGTAAGGCTTGCATTAAGGCGTTCAAAACAGCGTTTTCTGGCGTTGTAAGAGCTCTAAACAGTGTTTCTGAGCATAACTTGGGGCAAAAGTGCAACTTTTCAAGAATGAAAAGAAAACTCATATTTTGAATGAAAACAGTGTTTGGATGTGATAACAAGCTGTTTTATCATGTTTGTAATGTTACACATCCATTTCCATACAAGTAGTAAGTCTTGTATTAAGGCGTTCAAACAGCGTTTGCTGGCGCTGTAAGCGCTCTAAACAGTGTTTCTGAGCATAACTTGGAGCAAAAGTGCAACTTTTGAAGAATGAACTGAAAACTCATATTTTGTTCCAAAACAGTGTTTGGATGTGATAACAAGCTGTTTTATCATGTTTGTAATGTTACACATGCATTTCCATACAAGTAGTAAGTCTTGCATTAAGGCGTTCAAAACAGCGTTTGCTGGCGCTGTAAGCGCTCTAAACAGTGTTTCTGAGCATAACTTGGAGCAAAAGTGCAACTTTTGAAGAATGAACTGAAAACTCATATTTTGTTCCAAAACAGTGTTTGGATGTGATAACAGCTGTTTTATCATGTTTGTAATGTTACACATGCATTTCCTAACAAGTAGTAAGGCTTGCATTAAGGCGTTCAAAACAGCGTTTTCTGGCGTTGTAAGAGCTCTAAACAGTGTTTCTGAGCATAACTTGGGGCAAAAGTGCAACTTTTCAAGAATGAAAAGAAAACTCATATTTTGAATGAAAACAGTGTTTGGATGTGATAACAAGCTGTTTTATCATGTTTGTAATGTTACACATCCATTTCCATACAAGTAGTAAGTCTTGTATTAAGGCGTTCAAAACAGCGTTTGCTGGCGCTGTAAGCGCTCTAAACAGTGTTTCTGAGCATAACTTGGAGCAAAAGTGCAACTTTTGAAGAATGAACTGAAAACTCATATTTTGTTCCAAAACAGTGTTTGGATGTGATAACAAGCTGTTTTATCATGTTTGTAATGTTACACATCCATTTCCATACAAGTAGTAAGTCTTGTATTAAGGCGTTCAAAACAGCGTTTGCTGGCGCTGTAAGCGCTCTAAACAGTGTTTCTGAGCATAACTTGGAGCAAAAGTGCAAATTTTGAAGAATGAACTGAAAACTCATATTTTGTTCCAAAACAGTGTTTGGATGTGATAACAAGCTGTTTTATCATGTTTGTAATGTTACACATGCATTTCCATACAAGTAGTAAGTCTTGCATTAAGGCGTTCAAACAGCGTTTGCTGGCGCTGTAAGCGCTCTAAACAGTGTTTCTGAGCATAACTTGTGGCAAAAGTGCAACTTTTGAAGAATGAACTGAAAACTCATATTTTGTTCCAAAACAGTGTTTGGATGTGATAACAAGCTGTTTTATCATGTTTGTAATGTTACACATGCATTTCCAAACAAGTAGTAAGTCTTGTATTAAGGCGTTCAAAACAGCGTTTGCTGGCGCTGTAAGCGCTCTAAAGAGTGTTTCTGAGCATAACTTGGAGCAAAAGTGCAACTTTTGAAGAATGAACTGAAAACTCATATTTTGTTCTAAAAACAGTGTTTGGATGTGATAACAAGCTGTTTTATCATGTTTGTAATGTTACACATGCATTTCCTAACAAGTAGTAAGGCTTGCATTAAGGCGTTCAAAACAGCGTTTGCTGGCGTTGTAAGAGCTCTAAACAGTGTTTCTGAGCATAACTTGTGGCAAAAGTGCAACTTTTGAAGAATGAAAAGAAAACTCATATTTTGAATGAAAACAGTGTTTGGATGTGATAACAAGCTGTTTTATCATGTTTGTAATGTTACACATGCATTTCCAAACAAGTAGTAAGTCTTGTATTAAGGCGTTCAAAACAACGTTTGCTGGCGCTGTAAGCGCTCTAAACAGTGTTTCTGAGCATAACTTGGAGCAAAAGTGCAACTTTTGAAGAATGAACTGAAAACTCATATTTTGTTCTAAAACAGTGTTTGGATGTGATAACAAGCTGTTTTATCATGTTTGTAATGTTACACATGCATTTCCTAACAAGTAGGTAAGGCTTGCATTAAGGCGTTCAAAACAGCGTTTGCTGGCGTTGTAAGAGCTCTAAACAGTGGTTTCTGAGCATAACTTGGGGCAAAAGTGCAACTTTTCAAGAATGAAAAGAAAACTCATATTTTGAATGAAAACAGTGTTTGGATGTGATAACAAGCTGTTTTATCATGTTTGTAATGTTACACATCCATTTCCATACAAGTAGTAAGTCTTGTATTAAGGCGTTCAAAACAGCGTTTGCTGGCGCTGTAAGCGCTCTAAACAGTGTTTCTGAGCATAACTTGGAGCAAAAGTGCAACTTTTGAAGAATGAACTGAAAACTCATATTTTGTTCCAAAACAGTGTTTGGATGTGATAACAAGCTGTTTTATCATGTTTGTAATGTTACACATGCATTTCCATACAAGTAGTAAGTCTTGCATTAAGGCGTTCAAAACAGCGTTTGCTGGCGCTGTAAGCGCTCTAAACAGTGTTTCTGAGCATAACTTGTGGCAAAAGTGCAACTTTGAAGAATGAACTGAAAACTCATATTTTGTTCCAAAACAGTGTTTGGATGTGATAACAAGCTGTTTTATCATGTTTGTAATGTTACACATGCAATTCCAAACAAGTAGTAAGTCTTGTATTAAGGCGTTCAAAACAGCGTTTGCTGGCGCTGTAAGCGCTCTAAAGAGTGTTTCTGAGCATAACTTGGAGCAAAAGTGCAACTTTGAAGAATGAACTGAAAACTCATATTTTGTTCCAAAACAGTGTTTGGATGTGATAACAAGCTGTTTTATCATGTTTGTAATGTTACACATCCATTTCCATACAAGTAGTAAGTCTTGTATTAAGGCGTTCAAAACAGCGTTTGCTGGCGCTGTAAGCGCTCTAAACAGTGTTTCTGAGCATAACTTGGAGCAAAAGTGCAACTTTTGAAGAATGAACTGAAAACTCATATTTTGTTCCAAAACAGTGTTTGGATGTGATAACAAGCTGTTTTATCATGTTTGTAATGTTACACATGCATTTCCTAACAAGTAGTAAGGCTTGCATTAAGGCGTTCAAAACAGCGTTTTCTGGCGTTGTAAGAGCTCTAAACAGTGTTTCTGAGCATAACTTGGGGGCAAAAGTGCAACTTTTCAAGAATGAAAAGAAAACTCATATTTTGAATGAAAACAGTGTTTGGATGTGATAACAAGCTGTTTTATCATGTTTGTAATGTTACACATCCATTTCCATACAAGTAGTAAGTCTTGTATTAAGGCGTTCAAAACAGCGTTTGCTGGCGCTGTAAGCGCTCTAAACAGTGTTTCTGAGCATAACTTGGGCAAAAGTGCAACTTTCAAGAATGAAAAGAAAACTCATATTTTGAATGAAAACAGTGTTTGGATGTGATAACAAGCTGTTTTATCATGTTTGTAATGTTACAACTCCATTTCCATACAAGTAGTAAGTCTTGTATTAAGGCGTTCAAAACAGCGTTTGCTGGCGCTGTAAGCGCTCTAAACAGTGTTTCTGAGCATAACTTGGAGCAAAAGTGCAACTTTTGAAGAATGAACTGAAAACTCATATTTTGTTCCAAAACAGTGTTTGGATGTGATAACAAGCTGTTTTATCATGTTTGTAATGTTACACATGCATTTCCTAACAAGTAGTAAGGCTTGCATTAAGGCGTTCAAAACAGCGTTTTCTGGCGTTGTAAGAGCTCTAAACAGTGTTTCTGAGCATAACTTGGGGCAAAAGTGCAACTTTTCAAGAATGAAAAGAAAACTCATATTTTGAATGAAAACAGTGTTTGGATGTGATAACAAGCTGTTTTATCATGTTTGTAATGTTACACATCCATTTCCATACAAGTAGTAAGTCTTGTATTAAGGCGTTCAAAACAGCGTTTGCTGGCGCTGTAAGCGCTCTAAACAGTGTTTCTGAGCATAACTTGGGGCAAAAGTGCAACTTTTCAAGAATGAAAAGAAAACTCATATTTTGAATGAAAACAGTGTTTGGATGTGATAACAAGCTGTTTTATCATGTTTGTAATGTTACACATCCATTTCCATACAAGTAGTAAGTCTTGTATTAAGGCGTTCAAAACAGCGTTTGCTGGCGCTGTAAGCGCTCTAAACAGTGTTTCTGAGCATAACTTGGAGCAAAAGTGCAACTTTTGAAGAATGAACTGAAAACTCATATTTTGTTCCAAAACAGTGTTTGGATGTGATAACAAGCTGTTTTATCATGTTTGTAATGTTACACATGCATTTCCTAACAAGTAGTAAGGCTTGCATTAAGGCGTTCAAAACAGCGTTTTCTGGCGTTGTAAGAGCTCTAAACAGTGTTTCTGAGCATAACTTGGGGCAAAAGTGCAACTTTTCAAGAATGAAAAGAAAACTCATATTTTGAATGAAAACAGTGTTTGGATGTGATAACAAGCTGTTTTATCATGTTTGTAATGTTACACATCCATTTCCATACAAGTAGTAAGTCTTGTATTAAGGCGTTCAAAACAGCGTTTGCTGGCGCTGTAAGCGCTCTAAACAGTGTTTCTGAGCATAACTTGGAGCAAAAGTGCAACTTTTGAAGAATGAACTGAAAACTCATATTTTGTTCAAAACAGTGTTTGGATGTGATAACAAGCTGTTTTATCATGTTTGTAATGTTACACATGCATTTCCATACAAGTAGTAAGTCTTGTATTAAGGCGTTCAAACAGCGTTTGCTGGCGCTGTAAGCGCTCTAAAGAGTGTTTCTGAGCATAACTTGGAGCAAAAGTGCAACTTTTGAAGAATGAACTGAAAACTCATATTTTGTTCTAAAACAGTGTTGGATGTGATAACAAGCTGTTTTATCATGTTTGTAATGTTACACATGCATTTCCTAACAAGTAGTAAGGCTTGCATTAAGGCGTTCAAAACAGCGTTTGCTGGCGTTGTAAGAGCTCTAAACAGTGTTTCTGAGCATAACTTGTGGCAAAAGTGCAACTTTTGAAGAATGAAAAGAAAACTCATATTTTGAATGAAAACAGTGTTTGGATGTGATAACAAGCTGTTTATCATGTTTGTAATGTTACACATGCATTTCAAACAAGTAGTAAGTCTTGTATTAAGGCGTTCAAAACAACGTTTGCTGGCGCTGTAAGCGCTCTAAACAGTGTTTCTGAGCATAACTTGGAGCAAAAGTGCAACTTTTGAAGAATGAACTGAAAACTCATATTTTGTTCTAAAACAGTGTTTGGATGTAATAACAAGCTGTTTTATCATGTTTGTAATGTTACACATGCATTTCCTAACAAGTAGGTAAGGCTTGCATTAAGGCGTTCAAAACAGCGTTTGCTGGCGTTGTAAGAGCTCTAAACAGTGTTTCTGAGCATAACTTGGGGCAAAAGTGCAACTTTTCAAGAATGAAAAGAAAACTCATATTTGAATGAAACAGTGTTTGGATGTGATAACAAGCTGTTTTATCATGTTTGTAATGTTACACATCCATTTCCATACAAGTAGTAAGTCTTGTATTAAGGCGTTCAAAACAGCGTTTGCTGGCGCTGTAAGCGCTCTAAACAGTGTTTCTGAGCATAACTTGTGGCAAAAGTGCAACTTTTGAAGAATGAACTGAAAACTCATATTTTGTTCCAAAACAGTGTTTGGATGTGATAACAAGCTGTTTTATCATGTTTGTAATGTTACACATGCATTTCCTAACAAGTAGTAAGGCTTGCATTAAGGCGTTCAAAACAGCGTTTTCTGGCGTTGTAAGAGCTCTAAACAGTGTTTCTGAGCATAACTTGGGGCAAAAGTGCAACTTTTCAAGAATGAAAGAAAACTCATATTTTGAATGAAAACAGTGTTTGGATGTGATAACAAGCTGTTTTATCATGTTTGTATTGTTACACATCATTTCCATACAAGTAGTAAGTCTTGTATTAAGGCGTTCAAAACAGCGTTTGCTGGCGCTGTAAGCGCTCTAAACAGTGTTTCTGAGCATAACTTGGAGCAAAAGTGCAACTTTTGAAGAATGAACTGAAAACTCATATTTTGTTCCAAAACAGTGTTTGGATGTGATAACAAGCTGTTTTATCATGTTTGTAATGTTACACATGCATTTCCTAACA